>NW_026694196.1:0-57761 GCF_021218885.2 Marmota monax | reverse complement strand
CTCTCAACACTCATCATCCTGGCCTTCAGCTCTGACTCTCGACTCCACACCCCCATGTACTTCTTCCTCTCCAACCTGTCCTTGGCTGACATCTGCTTCATCTCCACCACAGTCCCAAAGATGCTCATGAACATCCAAACTCACAGCAGAGCCATCTCCTATGTGGGCTGCCTGACACAGATGTCCATTTTTATCATTTTTGGATGTATGGGTGACATACTTCTGGACCGTGATGGCCTATGACTGGTTTGTGGCCATCCGTCACCCCCTGCAATACTCAGTCATCATGAACCCTCACCTGTGTGGCTTTTTAGTTTTGGTGTCTGTTTTGTTTAGCCTTTTGGAATCCCAGCTCCACAATTTGATTGTCTTACACTTTGTCTACTTTAAAGATGTGGAAATTTCTAATTTCTTTTGTGATGCTTCTCAAATACTGAATGTTTCTTGTTCTGATACCTTTACCAAAAATGCAATCATGTATTTTGTTGGTGCCATCTCAGGATTCCTTCCTCTCTCAGGGATCTTTTACTCATACTACAAATTTGTTTCCTCTGTTCTTAGAATCCCATCATCAAGTGGGAAGTACAAAGCCTTCTCCACCTGTGGGTCTCACCTGGCAGTTGTTTGTTTATTTTATGGAACAGTGGTTGGATTGTACATTGCTTCTACTGTATCACAATCGCCCAGAAAGATTTCTGTGTTCTCACTGATGTATGCTGTGGTCATTCCTATGCTGAATCCTTTTATCTACAGCCTGAGGAACAGGGACATTAATAATGCTCTGTGGAGGCTGCACAGCAGGACAGTGTAATTCCAGGCATGCAGCTTTCATTTGGAACATGTGTTGGAAAAAGCAGCAATGGTAAACATCTAGATTTCCATGTAAATTATACCTCATTGTGATAACATTATTTTTGTAGTTTGATGATTTTATTTCTTCATCATGTTTCTTAGTAGAATCATGTTTTCCTGGGCTAGGAGAAGGAGGATGTGTTTTTTTTTAATGGGTACAAAGTTTCAGTTTGGGAAGATGAAAAATGTCTGGAGATTGTTGATGATGATGTTTGCATGAAAGAGTGGATGCAATTAATGCCACCCAACTCTGCACTTCAACATGAGTAAAAGGAAAAATCAGTAAAATAGAGGAAGGATAATGGGGGAGAGAAGAGGGGAGGGAAAGGGCTAGGACAGGGGACTAAAGTGGAACAAACAGATTTCATGCATGAATGATTTTGTCAAAATGAATTCAACTACTCTGTGTAATTATTATGCTCTAATCATTTTTAAAGTCAACACAATAAAAAGTGGAAAGTACACACAAGTATACTCTTGAGTATAGGAAGAGCCAAAAAATGACTGTAGATTTTCATTTCTCCCCTCCACTATTATGAGAAAGTCCTTTATACATTTCAATATTGTGGCTCAATTTGACAGATTGTGAATTCCTGAGCCCCCAAGCTCATATGATAGTAAAAAGGTAGATTTGACTGCTTCCTTGTAGTTTGAAGATTTCAGTCGACTGCACTCCATACCTGTGACTCTTCAACCATAGTTTTCTGTATCAGAAAGCTCCTGTCTGTCCCTATATTCAAGTCAATTGTTCAGATGGAGGCTGAGCCTTCATTAGGCACCTGTCATGGGGTGGATGTCAGAATCACAGTTCGTGTTTGTGGCCCAGCAGAGAAGTATCACAACTCATTCAGTGCCCAGTTGATGATGAATGGAGAAAGGCTGTAGGAACCATTGTTTTTAGTCATGAAGACTAACAGAAGTTTAGGCATTGAGATGGGAAGACACCAATATGCCAAGTTTCAGCTGTTATGAGTTGTGTGAATATGGGTACTTGGTTATGTTGGGGGTCCTAAAAATCTCATTTAATGTTTCCATTTCCTTCCACACTTGGAACACTATCCATGATGGCAGAGTATGGGTTCCTGTAAACTGTTTCCCAATTACTGTAAAAAGATTATGAAAATGAGGCCAAGGAGAAAGAGAAGAGTACCCACAATACTATGAACAGATAGTGAGGGATACCTAAATGTCAGTATCAGAAATGTGTTCTTTGTATCTTGCATCATTTCATCCACATAATCTAACATTTCGCTCTTATGTTATATTATAATCATCAAAACCATCATCATCATCATCATCATCATCATCATCATCATCATCATCCATGAAAGAAAGAAGCACCACATTTTTATGTAGCTAATACCAGGTAGTCTGCTAGAAAATAGAAAAGCCATTTTGGTGTGTCTGACTATAGATACAGGGCATGTTGACAGGAGAATACTGGAATGTTGCCCACTGGACAACCCAACCAGCAATTTCACTTGCCTCTTTCTCCATAAAGAAATCCCTTTCTCATTGTGTCCTTCCTTTTTGTGATTACTGGTACACCAAAAGGGACAAAAGTGGTTGGTACCTTCTGAGTCAACTATAGGAATGACAGAAATAGATTCCAGGCTAAGACCACAGACAGAGAAGATAAGCAATGAGCAGCACTCATTGCTCTTTCCACTACTCCAGGACAACCTCACTGTGGTCCACATACCCCTCCATTTTCACAACCAGCCCACTCAATATAAAAAAAAGACATTATAGGGAGGATTTTACAACATTCCTACTCAAAACTGGAATTTAGAATTTAGACATACCTGTGATTTAGAATTTTGGACCTTAGCTTTAAAATGTTGATACTTGAAAGCAATGAAAAAGTTTAGTGCATCACATGCAGAGTCTGAGAATTCGTTGTCAGAACTAAGAATAAACACAAAATCTAACAGGTGTCTAAGAATCCCTCCTCTTGAGCCTCTCAGAGGACCCAGACCTGCGGCCCATCCTCTTTGGACTGTTCATGTCCATGTACCTGGTCACAGTGCTTGGGAACCTGCTCATCATCCTGGCCGTCAGCTCTGACTCCCACCTCCACACCCCCATGTACTTTTTCCTCTCCAACCTATCCTTGGCTGACATTGGTGTCATCTCCACCACAGTCCCAAAGGTGACTGTGGACATACAAACTCACAGCAGACCCATCTCCAGATGTCTTTTTTATCAGTTTGGATGCATGGATGGTAGCCTTCTGACTGTTATGGCCTTTGCTCAGTGTGGCCAACTGCATTTCCAGCCTACTATGAATTCATGCCTCTGTGTTTTATTAATTTTAGGGTCACTTATTTTAAGCAGCATGAATGAATTGCACTATAATCTCCCTGGTTTTAACATGTGGAAATTTCTAATTTCTTCCACAACCCTTCTCAATTTTCAATCTTCCCAGTTCTGACATCTTTAGTGATAACTCTGTCCTGTGTTTTTTTTTTTTTTTTTTTTTTTTTTTGATGCCATCTCTGGATATCTTTCCCTTCTCCAAAAACTTTTCCTCCATTCAGATGATCCCATCATCAGAACAGAGGGGGAAAAAACCCTGAGGGTCTGAACTCTCCATTGTTCACTTATTTTATTTTATGGAACAGGCCTTGGAGTGTACTTTGATTTAGCTGTATTATGTTCTCCCAGAAAGGGTGAGATGACCTCAATGATATACACAGTGGTCACTCCCATGCTGAACCCCTTCATCTACAGCCTGAGGAACAGGGACATTTTAAGTGCCTGGAGGAGGCTGCACAGCAGGATGGTCTAATCTCAGGACTGGTGCATTCATTTGGAATGTAAGCTAGAAAACACAGCAGGGATGAATTTAAAACATGTAAATTCTGTCTATTTGGACCATTTTTTTATCATTTTATGGCTTTTCTTCCTTATCATATTTCATAGTAAAATGGTGGTTACCAGAGACATGAGGCATGAGGTGTGAAGAGTTTTTAAATGGATATAAAGTTTCAGTTTAGAAAAATGCAAAATTCTGGAAATGAATGATTGCTATGGTCTTATAATGATATGAATGTAATTAATGCCACTTAAGTGTGCATTTAGCAATGATTAAAATGGTAAGTTTTTGTTATGCATATTTACCACAATATAATTTAAATGAAAGTAGATGAATCATAATAAAAGAAATAAAACTTGTAAATAGGAAACATCCTTCTCCTAGGAAGATACCCAAAATATTTTTGGATGTACATTTTCTCTTCTGTTTCTTATTTCACTTGTATCAAGAAGTCCTTGGAGATTTAGAAAACATGGAATAATTTGACTAATTATGAGCCCTGTGCATGGAGCCCTAAGGTCATATAATAGTCAATAGTCATCCTATGTCTGCAGCTCTTCAGTTCAATGGCTCCAGTCCAGTTGGCTTCATAACAGTGACAGATCCTCCATGGTTTTCTGCACCAGGAAGCTCGTATCTATGACCGTATTCATATCAATCCTGAGCAGGGAGCCTGAGGCCTCTCTGGGTACCAGGCAGAGGAGGGGCATTGGATTTTCTTTGTCATGAATCAGCATAGACTCAGCACTACCCAGTAAGTGCTGGGGAGAGGATGGATGGTGGAAGGACTCTCTGTAGTCATCTTTTCCCAACATTAAGACAACATGACAGTGTGGGGTAGATAGATATGAAAATAAAAATATGCAGAATATCAGCTACTTTAACTTTGAAGTTTATGTACCTGACAGTGGGGGAGGCGCCAGAAAATCTCATTCAAACTTTTGATTTCCTTGCACACTGGTTCTATGCGTGGAAGTAGAAATTGGGTCCTGTGAACTTTTTCCTAAGCATTTCAAATGGTTTATGAAGGTGATGAGGGGGAAGAGATTGGCAATAATCGTATCATGAACGACAGTTTCCCAAAAGGGAGTCTCTATGTTTGGTGTAGCATGTTTCATTTCATGTACACAGTCTTCTGCAACTCAGAAGCTCCACCAACATTATTATTTTACCAAAATGGAAAGACAGTGATTTTATGTAACTTCATAATTTGTGTTTAGATGTAAAATGATGAAGCCATGATTAAATTGAGCTAAGTATCACAGACAACAATCATTTACCCAGAATACTCTTGGAAGGTTTTCCTTATAACAACCCACACAGCTATTTCAAATACCAAGAAAAATCCCCGATACTCACTGTGCTCTTCGAATTAAGGTTCCAGGTGGATCACACAGGTCAGCAGTGGTTGGCCCCAGCTGCCTCCATTATAGACAAGATGGCTGAGCTCACAGGCAAAGGTTAATGATATAAAACTAAAGTGTGGATTTTTTAACTCTTATCCCAAACCGCTGTCTTCTCTACTGGAGCCCACTGGAAATATCTCTCCTGTACAAGAGGAAATATCTTAGTAATTATGCAGGGGCTCATACTAGACGTACCTCGGGAATAGTTTTGAACAGTACATCTTAACCACAGTAAGTTGTGTTTGATGAGGACCAGTTTTTATTTAATCAGAAAATGTTCCTGATTAATAGAACACCTGGAATGCACATCAACTATTGGAATTCAAAAAACTGTCTGCCACCCACATATTATATGGAAATCCTGATTTGCATGATATGGACTCAGGCACAAGATTTTGGAAAGCTGGTCATAAAAATAAATTGACAAATTAATTGTTATCCCTCAGGTAATGGTGTGCATCAGCTAAGGCTTTTGAGGTTAAGGAATGTGCTTCACATGTTGATCTAAACTACTAAATTTCAGGGGCAATAATGTGTTGTATTTGGCTTGAATGAACATTGGGTTTTTTTTCAGGTAAGTCTTAAAGAAAAGTGCAAATGGATATTGAAATCAAAACTAACATGAAAATATTGACAAAAATATACCCACTGAATTTATGGAAGCAGTTTCTTTGGGGGAACAGGTACACAGAAAATGGAATCATGCAGAGATAGTAAGACCCACATTTCATACATAATAATTTAAATCCTTGTAAAATATTGGTTGTGGAGCACATATTACTAAATGTTTATTTTTAATATGGGTAGTAGTTATTGTTAATAGACATAGAAAATAATACTAATAGGGCATTTTCAGAATGCCACCAAATATTCTAAGGCTGTGATTTTCAACCCTGGTATAAGACAAAATGACCAAGATCTTCACTAGCTGATATTATAATCAAACTGATTTTAATCCAGTACCAGGGCATCTTGGTATTTCAAAAGATTCACAAGTAAATATTATAAATGAGACCAAAAACTGCTACTTCATGTGATTTAAAAAATATTTTAAAGCATTTCAAAATTAACACATAAGCTAGGAAATTATTTTCCCCAGTTTAGATGTGACTAAATGGTCCAGATGTGTTTAAATAATTTCCTAGAGTTTTCTGTTGTGTTTTTCCCAAATAAATGACAGTGTGACCTGACAAAGGAATGAATCTGAGCTGAGCTGCCTTCACATAGCTGATGTAGGAGAATTATAATCCATTTACCAGGAAATGTTGATATGAAAATCTACTAAATGGTATTAGAAGTATCATACTCAAACTTGGGTTCTCTGTGTTCCCTAAAGCTAAAGTCCTCAAACGTATGTAAAAGGGTTTATGATCAGAAGAACAAAGAAGCAGTGTACCTAAGCCACTATAAAGTGTTTAGAAAGCAAGGAATAGATTTCTTTAGTAGATATTTGAGGGAAGACATATAGAGTTGACACAAATAAACATATACACAACAAGAAAATTCAAAAGCGCTAATATTTCATTAGCAGTGGATCATTGATGGGGCAATGTGCCCTAAGGCTGATGATATTGGTTATGTACATTCACCTTAAACATATTAATCAAAATTAGAGTCCAACACAAATAATAATTCAAGCTATCTATTATATTAGTGTTGAAACACATACAAAATTTGAGTGAGGACTTCATTCACAGAGGAGGGGAAATAGAATGAACGAGAAGCAGAAAAACTCAGGGGAAATAAGTGGTTGCCGCGACCCCCTCGCCAGCAAGGAAGACACGACACAGGATTCTTCTTTCAGCAGTTTATTCAGGCCTTAACTCTAGTCTTCTCTCAAGCGCTCTCTCTAGCCGCACCCACACACAGCCTAATAAAGCTTGCTCAAGTCCAATCCAAAGCTGCCACGTGGGGTTTTCTCATTGGGTACTGAGGGACAGCGCGCCAACTCTCCCAAATAAGGAGTTGTTTACCAAGATCCACAACGGAGACCGGCACCATCTTCTAATGGTGGCAAAGGTCTACAACACAGCTCACCACAAGTAGTGCATAATATTCTCTGATATAAATGATTAGTGTACCAAAATAAGTAAAAAAAAGAAAGAAAAGGTGGAGGGAAGGAATTCCATGAAAATAGAAGAGGTATCAGAGAGTAGAGGAAGGGGATTGATGGGGAGAAAGGAAGGACTGGGAAAAGGAGGAGCCAGGGACTAAGCCAGACCAAGCTCTCCTTCCTGCATATGCGAATATACCACCATGAATCTCACTTTTCCTTATATCCACAAGACAAACATATGTGTGGTGTTTAAATATTCTAGGCTAATGTACTGGGTAACACTGTGTTCATGCTTGCATGTATTTATTGGTCTCCCTTTTCCAACACATTTTTCTTTTTCAAAAGGTGCCCAAGCAAAACTGAACTGAAAAATCTAACACGTGTCTCAGAATTCCATCTCAAGGAACTGTCAGAGGACCCAGAGCTGCATCCTGTCCTATTTGGACTGTTCCTGTCCATGTACCTGGTCACAGTGCTTGGGAACCTGCTCATCATCCTGGCCATCAACTCTGACTCTCCCCTCCACACCCCTATGTACCTCTTCCTCTCCAACCTGTCCTTGGCTGACATTGGTTTCATCTCCACCACGGTCCCAAACATGATTGTGGGCATCCAGACTCAGAGCAGAGTCACCTCCTATGTAGGCTGCCTGACACAGATGTCTTTTTTTCTCATTTTCGGGTACATGGATGATATGCTTCTGACTGTGATGGCCTATGACCGCTTTGTGGCCATCTGTCACCCCCTCCATTACCAAGTCATCATGAACCCTCCCCTCTGTGGCTTTTTAGTTCTGGTGTCTCCTTTGCTTAGCCTTTTGGAATCCCAGCTCCACAATTTGATTGCCTTATACTTTACCTACTTCAAAAATGTGGAAATTGCTAATTTCTTCTGTCAACCTTCTCAGATCCTTAGTCTTTTCTGTTTTGATACCTTTACTAAAAATATTGTCATGTATACTGTTGGTGCCATCTATGGCTTTCTTCCTTTTCTCTTAGTATAAAATTGTTTCCTCCATTCTGAGGATCCCATCCTCCAGTGGAAAGTACAAAGCCTTCTCCACCTGTGGTCTCACCTGGCAGTTGTTGGCTTATTTTATGGACCCACCATTGGAGTGTACCTTGCTTCAGCTGTATCAGACTCTCCTAGAAAGTTTGCTGTGTTCTCCGTGATGTACACTGTGGTCACCCACATGCTGAACCCCTTCATCTACAGCCTGAGGAACAAGGACATTAAAACTGTCCTGATGAAGCTACAGAGCAGGCCATTCTAGTCTCATTATCGCTTTCTTTCTTTCTGTAGTTCAGGTTGGAAAAACCAACCATATAGACCTACATTCTCCTTTATGTGACTCTAGGAGTGTGATGGCTTTCATTTCACTCCATGTTTCATATGTAGATATTGCTTCCTTTGGTTTGTGTTTAATTGAATTTTATGAGTATTGAGAAACATTTTTGTCATCATCAACCTTTGTAATTTCTGAACAACACTGGCCTCCAAATGAAATGTTAAACTCTCTTTCTTAGCCAGGGTCAGGGTGTGGCACCAGGATTAAACCCAGTGTCTTTTAACAAATTGCAGTTGTAAAAGATAAGCACTGAATTTTTAAATGATAACAAAAAAGGGGGAAAGGATTTTGCACTGTGTAAACACAAACGTGTTACCATCTGCCAGCATCCAGAGCAAAAGGATTCTTAGAGTCCAAATAAAATATTTGGAATTACATCAACCTTGAAATTAAATGATGATGATGCTGACAACCACCATGATAATAACAATGATATCTTCCCTTAATGAGTTCTTACCATCTTCAAAAGTGCCACAAGTAGGACTGGAGTTTTGGGCTCAGTGGTAGAAAGCTTGCCTGGCATATGTGAGGCCCTGGGTTTAATCCTCAGCACCACTCATAAGTAAATTAATTAAATAAAGGTCCATTGACAACTTAAAAAAAATAAAGTGTTACAACTATCATTAAAAATGAAAACATTAAGCCTTTAGATGAGTACCAAGTTCTAGCACACAGCTAATAAATTCAGGAACTGGTTAAAAAAATCAAATTTTCTGTTTGTAAAGCCCATAAATTGAATCTATTAAGGTGAGAATGAAAGTTTAAATAATCAGTTTTTAACAAGGCACTGAAGACTGTTTTAATCAATATATTCTACCACATCTTCTCAGCACCCTCTTGGTTAAGTGAGTCTTTTTCCCTCATAAATTTACAGTTGAATAAGTTAAATAGAATGTGTTTTCTACCATATTCAAAGTCACACTCTTTTTATTAGGTTACCTTTAAACACCTGAAATGTTTACTTTTAAAAATGTACTCTTTAAAGTGATAAGAGGAATGAATATCTTTTGATAGGAAACCCTTTGCCTGGTCTTTGACAAAATTATCTGCTATCAACCTGGCCCTGGAAGATAAGCACTGTGGTGGCCCTTAACTTGCTGCTGAAGAATCTGGGGGTTAGGAAGGATCCCTGAAGAAAGCCAGGTCAGGGAGCAAGATGGTGGCAAAGGTCTCCAGCCCTTGGCTCCCCATAGACACACGAGTATGAACAGCTGTGCCCTAAACTACCTTTGAGAGAGTAGTTGGGTCAGAGGATGTGACACCCATTCTGGGGGTAGTAATGAGTGGAGCTCTGAGATAGCAATGGCCTCAAGTTTTCAGGCAATATCTGGGGAGTTGAGGGTCTTCCAGTCCCAGATATTTCTGTGTGTGTGTGTGTGTGTGTGTGTGTGTGTGTGTGTTTCTCTTTTAAATTCAGGCATGGGTTGTTACAGTACTCTCAGACTTAAATTGAATTTCCTGAGATATTTCTACAATCTTTTCCCATCTTTAGATTTCTTAGGGCTTTCCAGTCCTGGACATTTTAATAAGGTGTTTCTGGTTTTATTTATTTATTTTTTGGTTTTGTTTTTGTATTTTTCCCTGATGGACAAAGTAGGACTTAAGTAAAGAGTGGTCTGTGGCAATCGTCCCTCCTCAGAGCTACCTGGCTGAGAGACCTCCATGTTGTGGAAGTGAAGTCAGTTCGTCCTTAACTGTTGTGAATAATGCTTTAACACATGCCTACTCAAGTTTCATATGGAGGGCAGGGTGCTTCTGGAGGACTGAGAGAGAATGTGAAGAAGGCCAGATGGCAGGTATTGAGAGGTGGATGGGGTGGAAGAATCTATTGGCTAAGACATTTAGAATGACTGTGCCATAGGACAAAAGAATGCTGTTTTTCACTTGAAGTCATTTCATAGAGGGTGACAGGGACAGGACACTCACATCACAGCCAAGGAAAAATTTACAGTATGTGGCATGTTAAACTGAGGGTGGTCATATTCATATAGGTAAAATGTGGCATGTAATTTGTTCTTATCCCAATTTCCTCCTATGATGACTACCTGAAGAAAAATTAAAACCAGAACTTCTTGCATTCTTTATTAGATATCTCCAATTTATAAAAAAGCATGTCTTCATTATTGTATATATTTACTTTTATAGAACTGTTTAAAATCTATATTTCATTCTATAACTCTTAATCTTGGGAGGAAATAATTCCATTCTTAATTATATTAAAAACAAATAAGCTCACATTTCTTCTCTCAAGAATTTATGGAGCATACTATAGAAAGTCAAGCAATCTAGGGAGGAATTGAAATACTGGATGTATGTCTATAAAATATAAATATTTAGTATTTTAATAGGATATTGTGATGGCTAATTTTATATATAAAATTGGTGGGCTATTGGTGTCTAGATTTTTGATTGATCATCATCTTGGGTATATGTGTCTGTACGTGTCTAATTATTTTAGTTGAGTTTATCATTTTAGTTGATAGACTCAGTAAAGCAGATTGCCTTGCCCCATATTGGTCTGTTTTCTGTTGCCATAACAAAATATCTGAGGCAGAGTAAGTTATACAGAAAAAAAAGATTTATTTAGCTAACACTTTTGAAGGCTGAACCTCTAAACAGTCTGGCACTGCCTGAAGTGAGAGCCTCAGGACAAATGGGATTACAATTGTGCAAACACCTGTGAGGCAGAGAACCCATGGCAGGGCAGGAAGCCAGAAAATGAGGAGGGGCTAATCGTATTCTTGTATAAGAAACCTGAAATATGATCCCACTTATCACATCTCACAGGGATATATTTAAAACAAGCTTTATTGCTTCAGCACATCTTGAAATGTTACAATTGTTGACAAATCTCAACATACATTTTTCCCTCTGTTACAATCACTCAGTGTTCAATTGAGAAATAAAAGTACATCTAATTATTATAATGGAGTGAATTGCATACGGGCAATGAGCTGGATAGTTACTACAGGACAAAGGCAAAAGGGGACACTGAGTCACAGAGACAGTAACTGAAGGAGCCTGTCAATCACTGAGGGCTCAGGAGCAGGAAGGTAGTGAGCACACCCTAGATCTCCAGCCTCATAACCCTCTGAAATGTAATGAGGTGTCAGAGCCAACAAACTGAAAAATGATGTGCCCATGAGGTAGAATTCCTAGGTCTAGGTGTTACTACTCATGGCTTCTCCCACATACATTCCATGGAGCAGCTCAGGTCCTGATGTAGACTTTTCAACTGTGGAACCTCCTTAGTGCATTTTTAATGTCCTTGTTACTCAGGCTGTAGATAAAGGGATTCAACTTGGGGGTGACAATTGTGTACATCACTGAGGAGGCCACACCTTTTCTGAGAGAATGTGAAACAGCTGACCCAAGGTACACCCCAACACTTGTTCCATAAAATAAGCCAACAACTGAGATGTGAGAGCCACAAGTGGAGAAGGCTTTGTACTTCCCCCCTGAGGATGGGATTCGCAGAATGGAGGAAACAATTTTGTAGTAAGAGAAGAGTATTACTGACATAGGGAAAAAACCAAATATGGCACCAAAAAAACATGTGACTAGGTTTTTGATGAAGGGTTCAGAATAGTCAAGATTAAGGATTTGAGCAGGTTCACAGCAGAAATTATAAATTTCCACACTATTGAAGTAAGCAAATTGCAAGACAATGAAATTATGTAACTGGGAGTCCAAAAGGCTAAGTAAAAAAGACACAAAATCAAGAAGCCACAGAGGCGAGGGTTCATGATTACTGGATAATGCAGGGGGTGAAAGATAGCCACAAACCAGTCATAGGCCATTACAGTCAGAAGCAGATCATCCATATATCCAAAAACAATGAGGCAAGACATCTGTGTCAGGCAGCTCACATAGGAGATGGCTCTGCACTGAGTTTGAATGTTCACCAGCATCTTTGGGACTGTAGTGGAAATTAAGCAGATGTCATCCAAGGACAGATTAGAAAGGAAGAAGTACATGGGGGTGTGGAGGTGGGTGTCAGAGCTGACAGCCAGGATGATAAGCAGGTTCCCAAGCACTGTGACCAGGTACATGGACAGGAACAGTCCAAAGAGGAGAGGCTGCAGGTCTGGGTCCTCTGAGAGTGCTATGAGATGGAATTCTGATATCTGTGTTAAATTTTGTGGTTCTGTATTGCTTGGGCACCTTTTGCAAAAAGAAAAAAAAGTAAAATTGTTGGGGGAAAAAAGAAGTAAATTAACACGCACCCAGTACTCCATATATATTTTGAACTCATATTCACAATTTAAGTGTTCACACTTCAGTTTTGTAAACCCTCAGTAATGTTTCTCAGTTGGGACAAACCCAAACTTTCAACTATCCCAATTCATGGTTTCTGTGTTATTCACTTTCTTGTTTGCACACCTACTTTGGAGAGACTTAAGTTGAACACTGAAAACCAAGAACATCAGTGATAACAAATCCATGCTCACATTGCAATATGACCTATTCTTTTGAGAAAATAATAGAGAAAAAGTAAGAGTTCCCACTTCCAGAAAAACAAACAAAAACCAACATCACTGTAAAGGAATTTAATAAGCATTGAAATTTACCTTATTCTTACCTTAAACCAAAGTGCAGTATCTATGTACTTGAAATGCACAATATTACAAAATCTACAAGAGTTAGACTGCATTATTATAATGCTATTAGAGTTGACATTTATAAATCAGAATACATAGTTATGTGCCAGTAACTCCCAGAAGGTTTTCTTCTTTGTTAGGTTTCTGATTTCCTTCCTTTATTCAAGTGCTCACTCAAATTTTGATAGTCTTTTAAGAAGTATTTAATATAAAAGTCTTATCTCTGATGGTAATGAGCTTCAACTTTACATAAATAGTGTTTGGTTAAATGCACATAATCTTATGATGTTTCTGACCAAATGTGATCTTAGTGTGGCACTGCACCAGTCAAGGATCAAAAAGTAACGAAATTTGAAGAAACACTTTTTAAATTATTTTATTTATTCTTAATTTTATATTTAATTTTAGTTTGTTTTTGTTAACTTCCTATAAACTCAGTAGTACATACGCTATTAAGACCACTCAAGGCTTTTTATACTTTTGAAATGCACTAGCTTATATCAACACCCAGATTCCAATCTTTCTGTGAAGTGCATACCTCTACTTCAGATGGGTTAGAAGACACACAGCATGACCCAAGGAAACGATGTCATTTAATTTGTCCATTTATTCTTAGGATAATTCTTTCAAAATCCTGTGCCTTTTTCCTTATTTAACAAGTTAGAATTCCCCCAAACAACGTGAATGGAGAATAATTGAATTACAAGCATAGATATATACTCGCTTTTACTATTAATCACCTACAGTTGTTACCCCTCCAAATTATCAGTCATTATACAATACATACCCTTATTCTTAATATGCACCATCAAAAATACTCCTGAATTCCCCATGAAAAAGGAAGAGAGGTATACGGAATAGGAGAAGGGGACTGAGGGGGAGGGAGGGAGGATAGGAAAGGGAAGAACAGTGGAATGAAACTGACCAAACTTTCTTATGTCCGTATATGAATATACGCTGTGAAGTTTGCCTTGATGTATATCCATATTGCATGAAATTTCAAAAAAAAAATAAGCATTTGGGAGAATAACCAATAGCTGAAGGAGAATTATAGGAAGGGAAGAGGGGAGAGAAGGGGAAGTATTGGAACAAGCTATATCCTGTGCTTGTGTAACTACATCAAAATGAACCCCCATATTATACAACTGTGAATAAAATCTTAATGTACTCCACAAAAATATTCTTGTCTTTTCCTCTTTAAAACTTATTATTGTATTTTTTAATCCATGTCAGTTTAATTTTATATGTGTTTTAAAGTAAGGTTTGAAGTTCATTTTTCCTACACATCTATTCAATTGTTCCAGAAGCATTAAATGCAAAGGAAAAAAATCTTTTCTCCATTGAATTTTATTGGTACCACCACTGAAAATGAATTGATCATACCTGTCTGGGTCTATTTTTTTTTAATTCCTGATTTCCATCTAGTAACAATTCTTCCAAGATAAATCAAAGAGAAATTTCATCCTGCATGGGTGATAATATTCCCATTTGGCTCCAATACGAGGGACCTTGCCATGGGATGGGAGGTAAAGAGTCAACACTCAGTCCCTCATCACTGACCTGATACTATATGAAGAATGAGGGTAACTTTCTCCACACCTCTTTTCTCGGTATGGAGAATAACACTCATCTCCAAAACACTCATGCTACATATCTAAGTTTGGAAACTAATACGTATTTAATCATCATGGGTTCTGTTCAAAAAGTGAAGAATTCAACAATTAAACAGTGAATTTGTGGATAAATACAACTGTCAAAGTTACTGAATCTTTGGAATGATGCAAAACTCCAACATAGGTCTTACCCCAAGACTTAAGGCTTACCTGGCCACTAATATTTATGCATATTTTTTTCTTATTTTATTGCATGAAAAGTCTCTGCCAGAATTTTTTATTGGTGCATTAAAGTTGTACATATTTATGGGATTTGTTGTTGCATATTTGTACATGCTCACAGAATAAATTTGCCCAATAAATGTCAATGCACCTAAATGGAATCATAGGGCCCAGGTGACCATGGCACAGACACAGACAATAGCTATTGTGACCTGTCTCTAGTTCTGTGGCACATTCTTAAAAGAGATGAAAGTGCAGGAAGGGAAATACAAGAACACTGGATCCACACTGAGTAGGCCAAGTACTGTGGACCAGAAAAGGGTCTCTTTAATATTTAACAGAGACTTTTCCCTTTTTATGTCCCCTTTTGTGCTAAACAAGGTATAGGTTCTGGGGAAATGGAAATCAGATTAATCATTCCTCTATAGATGTCGGCATGTATTTACACAAGAAAAATAAAAAGTCTTGTTACAAAAATAGGAAAACTGTACCATCAGGTCACAGAATCTTTTACTTAAGTGGTGTGATGATTTAACATTATCATTACTACCAATAATAACATGGAATTTTTATTTTTCCCAATTTTATGCATTCAGTACATATTAAACACACAGGGAGCATCAATTATCTGCTTGATCCTTACTCAACACAGTTGTCTCAAGTATAAATAAACTGAGTATCTGACAACCTTCTTTTTCATGGAAATAGTTTAAGCAACAGGATATAAAATTAAGTCCCCAGGCTCTGGGTAACATGGACTAATCTTTTTCATTGTTTCACGACCATCTGGAAGTTTTTAGCAGAGGTACAGAGGTCTCCATCAGAGGCTCATATCTGGTACCTATTTCAACTCTTTCCAGTTTCCTGAGTAATAATGAAGCCATTATTAATCTGACTCAAAGACTCCTTTATAGGTTAAGTGGTCTGATTATAAGAATGTGGGAAGATGTGGACAGCTGCAAGGTCATCCTGGAGTGGTAAAGAGAGCAGTCTGTGCTGAATGATGGTGTGTCTTTTCTTTCTATGATCTTTTCCTATGATCTCAGCCATTGTTCCCATAATCACTGCTTCTGGTGACACCTGCTGATCTGTTTTGTGACTTACCAGATACCCCCAAATGTAAGTGCACCCTGAGGGGCAGGTCTCATGCTGGAGTAACAGGCAAGTTAAATGATGGTTGACTTAAGGGTGCAACCTGTGAGGATTCTCCTTCCCAGAGTCCCTGTTCCATAACCAGACAGCTCAATTCCAACATAAACTCAGAGTTTATAAGCTAAAAGCCTAGCATGAGTTTCATAAAAATTCTGTTCTCTTATCTTCTCTGTAAAATGAACATGAGGTGCTTCTAATCTGAGAAGGACTATGCAGGAAAATGGAAATAATCTACATAGAATGTATAGCCCAGAGCCTGGCACTCAGGAAGCTATAAATAATGTTTCTTGCTACTATGAACACTATCCTCATCCTCCTCATCACCTTCATAAGCCTTTTAGAAAACTAAGGAAGCAGTTTAATGGGAGCTATCTTCTGCTATTGTGGAAGAGATGTTTATGGTAAATAGAAGAAGTTTGAGAGGAAAGTAAAACTTTGAATGAGATTTCTAGGACATTTGACACAACTGAGAACATAAACTTTACAGTCCTCACACCTAAGATTTTTTTTACATACATGACAATAGTGGAATATGATTTTTCACATCATTATTCTTCTATCTGGCTACCCCAAATGAATGTTTGCTGTGATTATGAGGAAACAATTCTTTGGACAGACCATCCTCCATCCTTTATCTCCTTCAGTACTTACTGCATCTCTGATGGATCATGGCAGAACCGTGAAAATCCAAGGTTCATCTATTCTCTGATACCCATTGAAGACTCCAGCTCCATCCACAGGATTGATGCCAGTGCAGTTTCACATAGGATTTCTCTGATGCCACCAATCATGGGAGGAGGCACAGGTATGGAGGCCACTGAACTTGGAAACATGAAGCTGAAGGGATGAAGGCACAGGCTCATTATTGATGGTTATAACGTTGGAGGCCCAATGCACAGAGCTGATTATTAGCCAAATTGGTCCAGTTTGTCACTAACACTAAGGACTTTCTCATAGTAATGGGGAAAATAGAAAGTAATATGTCCACAGAAGTTTGGAGGCTCTTCTTTCACACAGGAGGAAGCTCGTCTTTAAAAAAAATTAATTATTATTTTTAGGTTGTTATTTCCAGTTTTACTATGGTAAAATTAAAATTCCCAAACAATTTACAACTTTCACCATCATCTTGCACATGGTACAGTGGTATTAACTACCCTCACACTGTGGTGTATTCATCAACATCCATCTCCAGAAATTTCTCATCTTACCAAACAGAAACATTCTACCTATTGGAAAAAATTCCCCATTCACTGGGCATGGTGGCAAATGTCTATAATCCCAGTGGCTGGGGAGACTAAGGCAGGAGGATTGCAGTTCAAAGCCAGCTTCAGAAACTTAGGGAGGCCCTGTCTCCAAATAAAATATAAAAAGAGCTGGGGATGTGGCTCTGAATTTAAGCACCCCTGTGTTTAATCCCTGGAACTAAAAAATAATAATAAAATTCCCCATTCAGCTGCCCCAAAATTAGCTTCAAGTGTTCTACTATAAAATAAAATGATAAATTAAAATCATTATAGCACATATAAAAATAATGTGACCACAGAGGCAAGATATCAAGGTATAGATGTTTAGTTTTGCTGTCTTTTCTACCCTACAATTAAATTTTTTCTCAGGTCATTAGAGTGGACTAATGGGGCACAATTTTATTTGTAATCCTGTTAGTTAAAATAATAAATTATTACTCATCTGAAGTAGCTAATGCATGGACAGCCTACACACCACAATAACAGAAGAATGGATGGAGAAAACATGGTTGTTGTTATTATTAATAGTATTATTATTATTATTATTGGTATTATTCAGCTACAAAAAAAGAATGAAATTCTGTCATTTGTAGGAAACCGGGTGGAATGAGAAGTTATCACACTAGCAGAAATAAGTCAAATCCAGAAAGACAAACATTGTCTGTTTTCTGTAATCTGTGGAAACTTTAAAAATGACCTAAAAGAAGAGGGACTATCAGGGACTGGACCAAAGACCAGGGGCAAGGGAGGGAAGGGAGAATGGGAAAGATTAGAAGGGAAGGAGGATCCACACACAACATATGGATGTGTGGAAAAGTCACAGGTAAACCCATCAATATGAACAATCAACACAAGTTCATCAAAAAGCATGTGTGTATATTTATATACACACATATACATTTATGTGTGTGTATAGACATTAATATGTATGTATGTATGTATATACACACACACACACACACACATATTTCTAGCTTTAGTTACAATTACAGTAATAGCTATAGGTTGGATCTGAAATGTCCCCCAAAGGCTTTGTCCCCAAAGGTGATGCTGTGGAAGGTGGTGAAGAATTTAGGAGGTGGAACCTAGTTGAAGGAAGTAGGTCACTTGGAGTGAGTTGTATTTGAAGGACATAAGATATTCTTGGTCACTTTATCTTCTCTTCTCTTCTCTCTCTCTCTCTCTCTCTCTCTCTCTCTCTCTCTCTCTCTCTCCAGCTGCAACTCCACCCCCACACACACCCTCTCTGCCATGTTCTGCCTCACCATAGGCCCCAAATAGCAGCACAAAGAGACCATGAATTGTAACCTCTGAAACATAAGACACAATAAATCTTTCTTCATTTTACATAGTTTTCCTCAGGAGTTTTGTCACAGTGGTAGAAGGCTGACTAACGCACAGTGCTGAGGGCCCATTTGCTTCTTCTTTTCAACACTTTTCTTCTTAAAATGATATCCAAGTAATTCCCCATGGTGTATATATACCAAATTTTCTTTATCCATTGATCTGTTGAAGAGATGCTAAATACAACAAGGGGGGGAGGAAGAATAGAAGTTTAGTGGATTAGACAAAGGGGAATGAAAGGAAGGGAGGGGAATGGGAATAGAAAAGACAGTGGAGTGAATCAAGTAACTTTCCTATGTTCACGTATGAATATACCATCAGTGAAAGTCCACATCATTTATAAGCACAAGAATGGAATCCTAATTAGAATAAGTTCTGCTCCAATGTGTGTATAATATGTCAAAATACACTCTACTGTCATGAATATCTAAAAAGAACAAATAACAAAAGGTATCTGAGCAATATAGAATCACAAGATAGAAACATGGATGTAATACTTCCATCTTCTAGGTCTCCAAAAGATCACAAAGTGCAGCCCATCTTCTTCAAACTGTTGCTGACCATGTACCTGGTCACAGTGCTTGGGAACGTGCTCATCATCCTGGCCATCAGTTCTGACCCCAACCTCCACACCCCCATGTACTTCTTCCTCTCCAACCTGTCCTTGGCTGACATCAGTTTCATCTCCACCACAGTCCCAAAGATGATTGTGAACATCCAAATTCACATCAGAGTCATCTCCTATGTGGGCTGCCTGACTCAGATGTCCTCTGCCTGACTCAGATGTCCCTGTTCACTATTTTTGGAGGTATGGATGGTATGCTTCTGACTGTGATGGCTTATGACCCATTGTCCCTCTGTCTCCCCCTGCATAACCCAGTAATCATGCACCCTCACCTCTATGGCTTCTTAATATTAATGCCTTTTCTGGTTAACCTTTTGGACTGCCACCTGCACAGTTTGATCACCTTAAACTTTCCCTACTTTAAGGATGTGGAAATTGCTAATTCCTCTGTGACTCTTCTCAGCTCCTCAATATGGCTTGTTCTGATACTTTCACCAGTAATAAAGTCATGTGTTTTCTTGCTGCCATTTCTGGATTTTGTCCCATCTCAGGGATCCTTTTCTCTTACTATAAAATTATTTCCTCCATTCTGAGGATCCCATCCTCAGGGGGGAAGTACAGAGCCTTCTCCACCTGTGGGTCTCACCTGGCGGTTTGTCTATTTTATGGGACAGACCTTGAAGGGTACCTTGGATCAGCTGTCTCACATTCTCCTAGGAAGGGTGCAGTGGCCTCTGTGATGTACTCTGTGGTCACCCCCAGGCTGAACCACTTCATCTACAGCCTGAGGAACAGGGACATTAAAAGTGCCCTTTGGAGGCTGCTCAGGAAGACAATTTAATCTCAGGATCACAGCATTCACTTGGAAGACAGAATACAAAATGTTTAAAATCACCATCTAGACCTGAAAATTCTCCCTCCTTGGTCACATTACTCTTGTAGTTCAGTAGTCTTAATCCATCATTACGTTTCATCATAGAAGAGTGGTAGCCAGAATTGGGGGAGGGAGTATTGGGAAGTTTTTCAAATGTGTGAAAATTTTTAATTTAGGAATCAAAAAAAAAAAGTCTGGAAAGTGGATGATGGTGGTTGTTGTATAAAATGTAAATGCAATTAATAAAACTGAACTGTGTACTTGAAATGGTAGAAAAGTTCATATTATTTATTTTTTACCACAGTAAACAATGGAAATGGAATACAAGTGGACCTTTTTAAAAAAAAATGAAAGAAATTAAAATAGCACGCAGTCCACATGAACTTCCTCATGAGAAGAGGAAGAGCCCCAAACCTTTTGTGGACATTTCATTCTCTCTTCTTATTCCTCCACTAGGCAGTCCTGAGAGGACGGGATAACTTGGAACAATTTGGTGAGTTATAAGCTCTGTGCATGCAGTCTTCAGGTCAGGGTAGTCAATAGTCTGCCTATGCCTCCAGCTGTTCAGCTTGGTGGCTCTGTACGTGCACCTCCTCATTCCAAGGTTGTTCACATTCAGAAGCTCTTATCTAACACTGTATTCATATCAATCCTGAACATGGCGCCTGTGCCTTCATTGGGCAACTAGGAAGGAGGTGATGTTGGGTCTACACTCCTTAATAATGACTCAGCAGTTATGCAAGGTAACTCAGTAAATGCGGTGGGAGATGCTCAATGGAGGAAAATCAATCAAAATTGCTTATTGTTTTTTTTTAATTTAAAAAATTTGTTCTAATTATTTATACATGACAGTAGAATGAATTTTGACAAATTATACATGGATGGAGTAGAAGTTCTCATTCTTCAAGTTGTATATGATGTAGAGTTACACCAGTTGTGTAATCACATAGGCACATAGGGTAATAATGTCTGATTCATTCTACTATTGTTTCTATCTATATACTCCCTCCCCTCCCTTCATTCCTCCTCTCTGTCTAATCCAAAGTACCTCTGTTCTTCCCTAGTGTCTCCCCTTATTGGGAATTAGCATCTGCATATAGGAGAAAACATTTGGCCTTTGGTTCTTTGGGATTCGCTTATTTCATTTTACTTGATATTCTCCAGCTCCATCCATTTACCAGCACATGCCATCATTTTATTCTTCTTTAAGGCTGAGTAATATTACATTGTGTATATACCACATATTCTTTATCCATTCATCTGTTGAAGTGCACCTAGGTTGTTTCCATGATTCAGCTATTGTAACTTGAGCCTCCATAAACATTGATATGGGCATGTCACTGTCGTAGGCTGATTTTAAGTACTTTGGGTATAAACTGAGGAGAGGGATAACTGGGTCAAATGGTTGTTCCATTTTAAGTTTTTTAAAGAATCTCCATACTGCTTTACAGAGTGGTTGCACCAACTGGCAGTCCCACCAGCAATGTATGAGTGCCTTTTCCCTCACATCCTCATCAATGCTTACTATTGCTTGTATTCTTGATGATTGTCATTCTGACTGGAGTGAGATGGAATCTAATGTAGTTTTGACTTGCATTTCTCTAATTGCTAGAGATGTTGAGCATTTTTTTCATATATTTGCTCATAGATTGTATTTCTTCTTCTGTGAAGTGTCTATTCAGTTCCTTAGCACATTTTTCTATCGGGTCATTTGTGGGGTTTTTTTGGTGTTAAGAGATTACTGCTCTATCTGAGGTGCATGTAGTAAAGATTTTCTCCCATTCAATAGGCTCCCTGTTCATGTTATTGTTTCCTTTGCTGTGAAGAAACTTTTTAGTTTGATTCCATCACATTTGTTGATTAAGGGTTTTTTTGTTTGCTTGTTTGTTTGTTTTTGTTTTTGTTTTTTGTGATACCGGGGATTGAACTCAGGGGCACTCGGCCACTGAGCAACATCCCCAGCCCTATTTTGTATTTTATTTAGAGACAGGGTATCACTTAATTGCTTAACACCTCACTTTTACTGAGGCTGGTTTTGAACTTGAGATCATCCTGCCTCAGCCTCCTAAGACACTGGGATGAAATACAGGCATGGACCATTGCTCCAGGCTTGATTCTTGGTTTTACTTCTTGCACTTTAGGAGTCTTGTTAAGAAAGTCGGTTCCTAAGCCCACATGGTGAAGATTTGGGCCTATTTTTTTCTTCTATTAGGCACAGGGTCTTTGTTCTATTGCCTAAGTCTTGATCCACTTTGAGTTGAATTTTGTGCAGGGTGAGAGGGATTTAATTTCATTTTGCTACATGTGGATTTCCAGATTTCCCACAATCATTTGTTAAAGAGGCCATCTTTTCCCAAATGTATGTTTTGGTGCCTTTGTCTAGTATGAGAAAACTGTATTTATGTGGATTTGTCTCTGTCTTCTATTCTGTACCATTTTTGTCTACATATCAGTTTTGGTGTCAATACCATGACATTTTTGTTACTATGGCTCCGTAGTAAAATTTAAGTTCTGCTTAAATGCCTCCTTCTTCACCTTTCTTGCTAAGGATTGCTTTGGCTATTCTGAGTCTTGTATTTTTTCAAATGAATTTCATGATTGCTTTTTCTAGTTCTATGAAGAATGTCATTGGGATTTTAATAGAAATTGCATTAAATCTGCATAGGTCTTCTGATAGCATGACCATTTTTACAAAGTTAATTCTGCCTATCCAAGAGCATGGGAGATCTTTCCATCTTCTAACATTTTCCTCAGTTTCTTTCTCTAGTGTTCTATAGTTTCCATTGTAGAGGTCTTTCACCACTTTTGTTAGATTGATTCCCAAATATATTTTTTTGAGGCTACTGTGAATGGGGTGGTTTTCCTGATTCCTCTTTCAGCAGATTCATCACTGATGTATAGGAATGCATTTGATTTATGGGTGTTAATTTTGTTTACTCTTCATCAGGACAAACATTGCAGTTTGGGTAGCAAGATGGTAGGTTACTGATTTGCAGAAGTTCAGGTATGGGGACAGTGAAATCTATAATCTTGGAGGAAGTTTCATAAATCTCATTCAAAGTTTTGGTTCCCCTCCATGGATTCTCCATCCCAAAGACATCTTATTTATGTTAACATAACATAAAATCAGTCCCTCTAAATTGTTCCCTTAACTTCCAAAATAATACTGAAGGTCATGCTGAAGATGATGAGAATGAAAGTAACTGTAACATCACAAACCATAATTAAGACTTTCCTCATGCCTGGGCCTGAGCTGTTTTCTAAGTAGTGTGCATCATTTCATACGTACATTTTTTCCTATATCATGAGCACCTATGTTATTGCTATTTTACAGCAAAGTAAGGAGCATGATTTTTTTTTGTAACTTGTACCAGGTCATTATGCAGTGAGCAGGGAAGACCTGTTTTTTGTTTTGTTTTGTTTTTCAGCCTGTCTTATTAGAGACATGGCACATCTTTCCAAGAGAATCTTAGAGGTTTCTCTTCTTGATAACCACTTCCTCCCCCATCACTCTAGGAAGAGACCCACTAATCATGTGATCTTCCCTGTGGGCATCCTTGGATTAACCACAGACATGCTCTGTGTTTGGCACCGATTGCATCAACTGTATTAAGGACAGCTGGAATCACAGGCAAAAAAATCACAATCACAAAATGAATAGACACTAGGTCAGTATAGAATTCTCTTGCCCTCACTCCAGGGAATTCTTTCACCTGTCCACATCCAGTATCAGTATTATAAGGATCTGACTTAATCTCAGAAGTAGGCATAGGAGGCAAAGCAAGACGTTCACTGGTTGAGTGAGATTCACCAGCTTTCATCTCCCTATAGACACAACCAGTTGCATAGATAGTCACACAGCATATTACATTCCTAAGAGCTGGGGAAATCAAGTGAGAGTGCTTAGTGCCTACTTTTAGTATAAAAAATGAAAAGACATATAGAAGAAGTTAGGAGGCAACTAGCTGCCTATGTCATCCCTCTCCCAACTCCAAGCAGCCCAGTGCATACAGACATGCCTCCCATGGGGGAGGGAGGGAGAGTAAATGGCTTAGACTTGAAATCCAGTACCAGGCTTGTCATGGGACATCCAGTGCTAGGAAGAGCCCTGCTTCATTTACCATCATGCCAATAACCATGGAGTGAGCTGCTGAAATTCATGGACCAGGTGGCAAAGAGACTTCCATCAACATTGTTCCTCCAAGCTCAGGTGACAGAAGGGAGCAGGGGTCCATACAATGGGGAGCCAGGCACAGAAGTTGGTACAGGGCTTTGTCTTGGAGGTCAGCTCTGGTGATACCTAGCATCCAGTAAAAACGGAAGACCTGTACACAGGCTAGACCTCCCGGAGCCTCTGAACTGGACCCAGTATCAGGCAAAGATAAGTGAACCAGTGGGTCAGACTCAGTCTAGGCAGAATCATTTTCACCCTTGGATTGGGTCTGGGGCATACCTGCCCTCCTACCAACACTGTACAGGTCTCTGTAGCCATGAGACTGAAGTGTGACCAGTTTAACATCAGCCTAGTTGGCCAAGACACTGACTTCACCAACACAACGTCAATTTTAGGAAGCATAATGTGGTGTAAGACTGCCATCCTCTGGGTAGTAAGCACAAAGCTTTACCCTAATACTTGTACTACACTGGTAAACCTAACACAGTGTTAAGAGCTTTCAGGAAAATGTAACTTCACTAAACAGTCCAAATAAGGTGCCGGTCAGGTGTGGTGGTGCATGCCTATAATACCAGAGACTGGGGAGGCTGGGGCAGGAGGATCACAAAGTTCAAATTCAGCCTCAGGAAGGCAACTTAGGAAGGCTGTAGACAATTTAGCGAGACCCTGTCTCTAAATAAAACATAAAGCAGGCTGGAGATGTGGATCAGTGATTAAGCGACTCTGGGTTCAACCCCTGGTACTACTACTACTAATAATAATAAGAAGAAGAATAATAATGTGCCAGAAATCAACCACATAGCAATTAGTGTGGGAAAACTCTCAAGAGAATTTAAATAAAGGAAACTCAGAGAACTTGAAGAAAGTATGGAGAAATGATTGAATATTATCACAGAGAAACTTAACAAAGAGATTGAACAGTTTTTAAAAAAATCAAACAGAAATCCTTGATCTGAAAAATGTAGTTAGTGCCAGGCATGTAGTTAGTGCACACTTGTAATCCCACCAGCTTGGGAGGCTGAGACAGGAGGATCACAATTCAAAGCCAGCCTCAGCAACTTACCAAGGCCCTAAGCAACTTGGCAAGACTCTGACTCTAAATAAAATACAAAAAATGGCTGAGGATGTGCCACATGGTTAAGTATCCCTGTGTTCAATCCTCAGTATCAAAAAGAAGGAAGGAAGGAAGGAAGGAAGGAAGGAAGGAAGGAAGGAAGGAAGGAAGGAAGGAAGGAAAGAAGGAAGGAAGGAAGAGACAAGAAAAAGATACTTAGCAAAAATAAAAATGCAATAGAAAGCATCAATAGGAGTACAGATCAAAGAGAAGAAATACTTAGTAATCTTGAAGACAGGCCATGTGAAAATACAGTTGGAGGAGAAAACGAGATGAAGAAAAACTGTAGGAATTTTTAGACAGTATTAAGTGAGCAAATATTAAGGTTATTGAATTGGAAGAGTCTTGAAATACCAAAGGGGTAGAAATCATATACAAAGATAAAATAACAGAAATCTACCTGAAGCTAAAGAAGGATACACAGATCCAGGTCAAAGATCACCGGTCAGATTGAACTCAACCGAGTCTACCCTTTGAGACCTCTTATAATCAGGTTCTCAAAGGGCAAATCCCACCTGATCTCACCTACGTGTGGAATCCAGAAAAGTGGAAGTCACAGAAGCAGACAATTCCAACACACCTAGTGTCTAATATCCTAGCTGATAAAGAGTAGGTTGGTTATTAAATGGTGAGAGGCAGGAGCTAGAGAGTGTGCTCAGCTCAAAGCACAGGCAGGTACAAGATTCCAGGCAGAAAGGAGGAAGATGTTTACCAGGTGCATTTTTATAACACAGTGAACAGCAATGTATTACTGAATATTGGAAAGAGGATATTTATGTTCTCATCACAAAAAAACTAAAAGAATGTGATATGATAAATAAGTTAACATACCTAATATACCAATTTTATAAAATACATGTATTTCAAAAATCATGTTTATTTAATAAATATTTGCAATTTAATAATAAATAATTTAAAGTTAGAATATACTTTTAAAATAATTTAGGAGATTATGAAGAAAAATATTACCATGCATGCAGTTTTAAAATCCCTAAACTTTAATCTTTTTAAAGAATTTTTTAGTTGTGGATGGACCTTTATTTTATTTATTTAAATGCGGTGATGATAATCAAACCCAGTGCCTCACACATGCTAGGCAAGCACTCTACCACTGAGCCACCACACCAGCTCCTTGTGTTTTATTTTGTTATGGCATTGGGGGTTGAACCCATATGTCTATGTATACTGATATATTTCAGGGTTCACCAGTGAGCTTCACTCCTAGCCCTTTTTATTTTTATTTTGAAACAGGGTCTCATTAAGTTGCTTACCGCCTCACTAAGTTACTGAGACTGGCCTCAAACTTGTGATCCTCCTGCCTTAGCCTCCTGAGGCACTGGGATTTTAGGTTTGTGCCACCAGGCCCAGCTAAAATCTAATCTTTGTCAAGTGCTTTTACTATAGCTGAAATACCCAAAAATACATTTACAAATAGACTTGTCTTTTTATCATCCAGTTGCAAACCCAGAAGGAAATGTCAGTGTCCGTTATCACAAAAGATGATGCTAAGGGGCTGGGGTTATGGCTCTGTGGTAGAGTGCTTGCCCAGCACATATGAAGCACTGGGTTCAATCCCCAGGACCACATAAAAATGAAATAAAGATATTGTGCCTACCTGCAACTAAAAAACAAATATTAAAAAAGATGATGCTAAATAAAAACTTATTGTACTAAACTTGAAACACTTCACCCATAGGAAGCCTATTTACTATTTTCTCAGCCAAGTTAATCATAGTATCTAATATTCTAGCTGATAAAGAGTAGAAACAGCAAATAAATGAAGGGATGTCAAAGTGAGAAAAGCACAGGGACCTGCCACATGTGGTCACTATGGAAATGAGCAGGGAAACTCACCAGGACCCTAACTAGCAGGAAGGGAACTGAAAAATGATAAATGCACCCACCCTCAGAAAGTCTCAATGGAATTAAAGCATTTTACTTAAAGCTGAAATGCTTTAAAAAAGACATAGATTTAATTTACATGAAACAACTTGGTTGTTTCAAAGAACAACAATAAAATGAGATATAACAGTTAAAAATAAAGCTCATTCAAGATGATGAGAAAGGGAAGGTCACCTTGGTCAGTGGGTTAAGGACAAGACAACATAAGCTAGTCATGATTCTCCCAGGGATTTAAATCCTCTTCCTTTTCATAACAACTGTTTGCACTACTTAGCACATGAATAATTCTAACTCACATCAGTAGAAATCAAAAAGAATTTGATAGCTTTAGAGCCAGCAACAAATGTGTGTGTGTGTGTGTGTGTGTGTGTGTGTTTTAGAAGAGGGATGCACATTCTCAGACAGAAAAATAAAGATTCACCTTTAAAATTATACGCACTGTTGATTTTAAAATTATATGTAATGTTGATTTGACTGAACATGAAGCATTAGGAAATTAGAGCTTATAAACATGCAAAGAACTGTTGCCAAAAAACTTTCAGAAAAATACATAAGATGAACAAGCAAATGGAGATATAACTTTATGAAGTCAAATATGAGTACATCATTAGTTCTTTAGATGTGTAGGTGAGGTTTGAAAGCAAGAGCATCTCTGAGGACACAGATTTGTGTGGGTCTCTCCTCATCCATTTAACAAATCCTACAGTAGTTGCTCTGAACTTTCACTGTGGAGAAATAAGATTTACCTGGAGGGCTTACTAGACACAAAGAGCTTCCTGACCCTGGAGTTTCTGATTGCATAGATTGGGGTGGAGGCCAAGAATATGCACTCTAACAAGCTCCCAGGTGATTCTGACCCTGCTCATCTGGTGACAATGAGTTGAGATCCATTGTTTGCTGTGTCCCTAGAGCTTGAGTCTAGTTAAAGTTGTCCTGCATTGTTGACTTCTGCTGGTCCCCTAATCCCAATCCTGTTGGTTGCAGTACTCTTTCAGATGGCCCCATGGAAGCCCCTGCTGCCCTGGCTCTTCCACAAGGGTTTCCCAGAAGACGCAGGGAGACCGTCCATTCAGGGGATTCCCAGCCTCTCTTGTTAGGTTCAAAGACACTGAGCCCTGGGACTCTGGAAGCTGACTTAAACTTTTCAGGACCTTACAAAATCCTCAGAGCACCTCATCCAATTCACTGTTCTAACAGCTTCCTGGTCTTTATACAGTTCTGCTCCCACAGGGTAGAAAGGGAAGCTTTCTGCCAATTCCTTCTCCCTAAAGACAGCTGTTGGAGGAAAATTTGGTTCTCCAATTGTTTGTCTCCTTTCTCGGGTCTGCTCAACTGCTTGCAGTCAACAAGCTCCTTTGCCTGGAGATTTAAATAGAGTTCTTATCTGTCTCCAAAACCGTCTCCCAGGGCCCATTAGGCTGCTGCTCTGACTGTGCTCTTCCCTTCGCAGAGTTTAATTTCACAGACAGGAGTTTCTCCCTGGGGGCTGTGTTAGTGCCTCAGGGACTCCCTTAGGCTTGCCTCTGAGAGTCCTGCTGGACTGACATGAAGTCATCACTCATGACTTTGCCACTGCACATTCCAGAGTCAGAAGACTGAAAATGCCCTTCCTCATGGTGGGGATACACATGGTCCCAGTAGACCTCAGGGCAAACTGCTGTGTCAGAAATGAAGACTTCCTGTGAGTTAGGTGAGGAGAGAGTGAGCACAGGGAAAGGGGATTATCAAGTGACAGAAACCTCTCAATACATGAAGCACTTACCAAAGAGATGGGATGGAAAACCCAGGAGGGGATTTGTAAGAGGCAGTCACTAACTGAATAATTACACAATAATAAGTGGTGCTCACTGCTATGTTAGATGGGTATGGAGACTAATGTGGTCTTTGGGGACTTTCTTTGAGAGTCATGTAAGTCAGAGAGCATGAGGGGGTCCTGAGAATGAGAACAGCAGGGACATGGGAAGGATTCAGGCCGGGATACATTCTTTATCACTGCCATTCTGACAGGAGTGAGATGAAATTTTAGAGTAGTTTTAAGTTGCATTTCTCTAATCACTAGAGAGGTTGAACATTTTTCCATATATTTGTTGATCAATGCATATCTTCTTCTGTTCATTTCTGTAGCCCATTTACAGATTGGGGTGTATTTTTTTTGGTATTAAGGCTTTTGAGTTATTTATATATACTGGAAATTAGTGCTCTATCTGATGTGCATCTGGTAAAGATTTTCTCCTACTCTGTTGGCTCTCTGTTCGTGTTATTCATTGTTTCCTTCGCTGAAAAGAAGCTTTTAGTTTGAATCATCCCATTTATTGATTCTTGATAGTATTTCTTGTACTTTAGTGGTCTTATGTTTAGATGGTTGTTATTAAAAATAAGAGATTATTTTGGTGAGGATATTGAGGGAAGGGTACTCTTGGGTAGGGATATTGTGGGTGGTGATATAAATTAATACAACCATTATGAAAACAATAAAAAAATTCTTCAAAAGAATTAAAAAGAAAACTACTGTATGATCCAGTGATCCCAAGACAATGTATATGCCTGAAAAAATAAAATCCATACTTTTAAAAGGTATTTTCACTCCATGTTTTAATGCATGAACAACTGCTAAGCTTGAATATCCATCAACAGATGAGGGGATAAAGCAAATGTGGCATGCATACATAATGAAATACTATTCCAGCATGAACAAAAAGAAATGTTGTCATTCAAAACATGGGTGACCCTGGAGAACAGTATATCATGTGAAGTAAATAAGGCAAGAAGGATAAATACCTCGTGATTTCATTTGTATGTAGAATTTTAAAAACTTGATCTGATAAACATAGCAGAATGGACTTTACCCAAGATAAGGAAAGTTGGGAGACCAATGTGTGGATGGAAAATTTGTCAAAGAATTCCAATTCCAGGTGGATGAGAGAAATAAATTAAAGAGATCAATTGTATATAGGAGTAACTATAGTGAATGACTATGCATCATTATTTTTAATGAGTAATGGATGTCAGTGTAATTTACCACAAGAACAATAACAATAGGAAGGAATGCATGTGTCAACTTTTCAGATGTTGTAATTTTACAATTTATAATACTTTAAAATATGTGCATACTTTAAACATATACAATTTAATCTATCATTTTAAAAATAAATAAATTTGAAAATAAATTAAGAAAAGTAATCACCAAGAAAGGACTTCTTTGCCTCCACAACATGGTGCACACAAAATGGCCCATGAAACCTTCAGTGCATGTTTCAAGAGAGGCAAGTCACAGAGAGATGGTTCCTGGTGCTACCAGCACAAGGGTAGGGTCCTTAGAGGATCCTGGTTCCAGGTTCTTGATGTGAGCAAAGAATTGAATGAAGTGCGAGAGGTTGGCAGGGAGACAGGGGTTACTGAGAGCAAAGGAGAACACTCTGGGAGAGCTGGGGGCTGAGCTGCCAGGGAACTCCAGGCCCAGGCCACACAGTGGAGCTGGCTTTTGTTGGGCTGTGCTGGTTCTCCCCCTTCTCCCCTGGTGGATCTGGGGTTGACTGGCATCTTGATTGACAGCTGAATTCTATATAATTTCTTTTCTGCTGCCCATGCGTAAGTTTCTTTCCCCCATAGCAAATGCACAGGGGGAAGCAATCTGCAATGCTAATGACATGTTAACTAGCAACAAGTTCACTTAATTTGAGAACTTGGTCTACTGTGTATCTCCAAGATTGGGGACTTTCCCTTCATAGTCCCAAATTCCCCTGGTGGTAGTCTACTTTCTTCCTTTGAACCATAAGATGATCCAGTGTCCCCTCATAGGAAGGAGCTTGAGGTGGGGTGTTGTGAGGTCCCTGGGAGGAACCCAGAGCCCTAAGTGGGTGGTCTCTTCCCAACCCTTATCTCCCACCTAACACTGGGGTGTGCTCCTTCTGGACATGAGACTTCTCTTTGAGAACTTCTGGTGACCTTCAATTCAAACCAGAAGGGGAAACAGTTTCCCCTTAGAGAAAATAAAGCTATCTCTTTCCAGTGCTTCCTACATAGAAAAGAAAGTGAATGAAAATTTTCCATTCTGCTATCCTCTTTTTACCCCAAGGGAGCTGAAATGTTTAGAGACCAGAAAGACAATAGCACAATTTATCTAATCAGGAGCTCTGAGAATTCAGCACTTGAGATGCCCAAGGTTTAAACCTGCCCCTGATGCTCCTCAGCTACAGTTCTCTGTTTCAGCTTCCTTCCTGGTCTTCCTCAGGACAGAATGTGGAGAGGGCAAACTTCAGCAACAGACATCTGAGGGAGCTGGTGTGTCCCAGTGAAGACATCAGAGTCAGAAGGAGAGGAGGACGTGGGAACTGAGCACTGTCTCTGCGAGGAAGACTCTAGAAATTACCAGTTTTACTTAGTTTTTGAATCTATAGTCCCTGTACCTTGAAGGATCTTGAGTTTTCACTGACACCTCATCTCAGTTTTAATTCTGTCTCCTTCCCTTTAGAATCTAGAGCATGTGTCCAATCGGAGTTAGACTCTGGAGAGTCTCCTGTTCTTCTCCACTCTTTCCCATAAACTGTGGTCTCCTGCATCTAATTATTTAATTATTAACAATGCACCAGAGATCATTATGCAGAAGGTATGGTCTACTTTGTTTCTAGTTTAATTGGATCTTTCTGGTCTATTTGCTATTTTTATGGTCAAATTTGATTTACTGATAGTCCTCCATACTGAGGTGTTTGTCATTTAATCTTCCTGTCCCCAATAGCACCTACCAATAATGTGATTATTTCTAACATTCAACATACACTCCAATTTCATTTTCTCATGTTAACAATCCCTTAAAATACTCTGGAAAATATTAAAAGATTGAACTTCAAGGAGAATGCATTGGCACATCCAATAATTTAACAAAAGTGTTCTCGTGTTTTAATGAAACTGCTCCTATTGACTGTGATTTGAAAATAACTGTGATTTATTTATTGTGTTAGGAAATTGTCCTTGGTTTCTTTGTATACTGACAAGATCATCCCTGGCTCCTAGTAGAGTGATGACAGTTAAATTCTCTCAAATGCATTTTTCTGTTATGACTATAATTTATATTCATTTGCTTATTTTTTTCTGATGAATTATGTTAACCAACATCCTTCTGTGACTGGGCTTTCCTTCCTACTACTGATATTAACTGTTAGCTCTCTGTTTGCTTTTTTAAATCATTACTAAGGTCTGCAAATTTTCCTTAAAACCCAATGTTGTTTACATACATAGGCATGTGGAAATCTTGAGGATTCTTTTTTCAATATAGTTGATTTTTTAGCCTCAACTGTTTTAACACCTGAAACCTGTGGTTTAATTTCTTTATCACCCACAAAGTGACAGGACCATGTGAGTCTCTGGAAAGACCCATGATAAGCCCCAACATTCACACCATCAGACTCACAAGTGAACAGAAATTTTGATATAGGAAGGACATCATTGGGGAACATAGGCAGCTCTACTGTGGGCCTCACACACTCCACCCTCCTGCCCCCACCCCACCCTCCCCTGATATACCAGCCCCATGGAAAGGGCAGCTGCAAATTCTGTCCTCTCAGCCTAGAACAGTTCTTCTTTCTTCAGTTCCTCTGGTGACAATGACCCATCCTTATTCTCTCTGTCCAAATATTTCTGTTTCAGGGAGGTATATCTTACCCACCTTTCAGGCTAAACTGTTTCTCCAGGAACCCTACCTTAACCTAATGAGCACCTTCGGGCACTCACAATAACCACCTTTGTCTATTGTGTGGAATGTAAACATTGATCTGTGAGAATTAAATTTGCTTTGTATTTTTCTAGGGTGACTCTGTTTCAGTAACCCTGAATATCTTATCCCAGTGCATCTATTGGGTGTTGCCCATGAGCTCTGCTGCTCTGTGCACTCCATCCCCACTTGAGAGCACGGTCACCTGAACACACTCATCTGGCCTTTAATTTGAATTTAATGGCAGTGAGCTTCTGTTTCCTCCTTTTATCTGTGCAGTCTACATGCTTTTTCCTCTTCTAGGAAGAACTCACAGAGCAGGAATTCTCTGAAAGAAGCAGCTTCAGGGATCACCATTAATTAGAAGTGCTGCATGCAGTCAGCAGAGGTAACATACCTGCTGTATTTATGATCATCCGAATCCCCAGAATGCTGGCCTTGGTGGCTGCCAGAGTCTAAAAGGGAAATTGGTAAATGAGAGCCTTGAGGACAGATTTGTTGTGATTCTGTGAGTAAAACCTCACACGTGTGATTATGTCACAGGAACTACATTAGGAAAAGTACCAGCAACTCTTCATCTGATTTGCTTTTCAATCCTCCTCTTAGAGAATTTTAATATTCCTACTGTAGAGTTTAGTATTTGTGTCAAAGAGAATTTAAATAAATTTCTAAAAGTCACACAGATGAAAAATGAGTGAGCCAAAATTTTGTTCTAGGAAGTCTGACTCAAGGACTCAATTTCTAACTCATACTCTCATGCTATAATTTGGAACTGCATATGTCTAACATAATTATCATACAAGACGAGTACAATAATAGCATTAACAGTAGTGAATTCTCTTCTTTATTGAGATCCCACTATGTAAAAAAGCATATCAACAAAAAATTGGGTTGCTTAGATAAATTCATGTAGATGGGGGACTAAAACTACAAGAAGATGGTAAATGAGATCTTATTGTTAATTTTTTTAAATGCTGGTCAGTGATACACATTTAAAATGGACACAACTACCCCTTATCTCGGTGAATCAATGTGATGAGAAATTCTCCTGGAGAGTGAAGGATGTCCATCCAAAGGTGATATTGTAGAGCGGTCACCTCTGGAGTGGCCTGTTGTGTTCTGAACTCAGCATGCATCTCTTTCTTAAGCAGAAAATCCATGGATATGGAAGCGGAAGACCACACAGGAGTATGGGAATTCATCCTCCTGGGCCTCCCGGATGATCCACAATTGCAGCCCCTTTTCTTTGGCCTGTTCCTTTCCATGTACCTGGTCTCATCCTGGGGAACCTGCTCATCATCCTGGCCGTCAGCTCTGACCCCCACCTCCACACCCCCATGTACTTCTCCCTCTCCAACCTGTCCTTTGTGGACATCTGTTTCACTTCCACTACTGTCCCTAAGATGCTGGTGAATATCCAGGCACACGGTAAAGATATCTCTTATAGAGGCTGCCTTACTCAGGTGTATTTTTTATGATTTTTACTGGTATGGATAATTTCCTTCTGACCGCGATGGCCTTTGACCACTTTGTGGCCATCTGCCACCCCCTGAACTACACGGTCATCATGAACCCCTGGCTCTGTGTCCTCCTGGTGCTGCTGTCTTGGCTCATCATGTTCTGGGTGTCCTTGCTTCACATTCTACTCCTGAAGTGACTGACCTTCTCCAGTGGCACTGCAGTCCCTCATCTCTTCTGCGAACTATCTCAGCTTCTCAAAGCAACCAGCTCTGACACCCTCTTCAATATCATCTTACTGCATGTGGTGACTGCCCTGCTGAGTATCTTCCCTGCCACTGGGATCCTCTACTCCTACTCTCAGATCGTCTCCTCCTTACTGAGGATGTCCTCCTCTGTGGGCAAGTCTAAAGCCTTCTCCACCTGTGGGTCCCACCTCTGTGTGGTGTCCTTATTCTATGGAATAGGCCTTGGGGTTCACCTCAGTTCTGCCATGACCCATCCTTCTCAGGGAAACATGATCGCCTCCATGACGTACACAGTGCTCACCCCCATGCTGAACCCCTTCATCTACAGCCTGAGGAACAAGGATGTGAAGGGGGCCCTGGGGAGACTCCTTAGCAGAGTAGCCTCTTGTCCTTGATGGATCAGTGACCTCAGAAATAAGAGCATGTCGTGTCCTCTGAGGCAAATATGAATTTTAATATTCTGGCTTTTCCTCTCTAAAAGGTGTGCATAATTGCTGATGTTCACAAAGGAACTCACTTTGCATTTTATTGTTTTATACTTTTCTTTTATAAACAGCCTTGGGAATTCCTTTTTAACTTCTTTTTTTCTTTTACAAGATCAATGTAATTAAAAATTCAGAATGTTTTGTTACAGATATTCCTATGATTTCTCACTTGAAGTAAAGAACTTGTATCGAGTATTGACATGGTTTCCTGAAAGTATCGTATTTATCAAAATTTTATTTCACAGATCTTCATCCTTTGTTTGCAAAAAATCATCAAAATAAAGCACTTAGCATGTGAGGACTGCTTGTCACTCCACATGGGTGACTTCAATCATGAGAGTATTTCCCAGAGCTTTCTCTGCCTTTTACTTCAACTCTCCAAGGAGACTGAGTCTCCTTGGAGAGTTGAAGTAAAAGGCAGAGAAATTCCTGTAATCCTCTTGGTGTCCCACTTCTTCTAAGAAGAATGATTAGACTGTCACCACCAGAGCTAGAATGCACCTTTGGCAGGGATCCCTTCATGTGTCTCCCAGTGGTCCAGTGTCCCAGGAACCCAGGTCACTGCTGCATTGCTTGTGATCCCTGCTCTTTTGCTTTCTGTCTCTCTCTCCTCACTCCAACCTTCTCTCCTTGTCTCCCCACTTCTGACTCTTTGTTATTGTTCTTTAATTTCTACAACTGTAGCTTGCTCCATTCCTGCCTGTGACTGAGTGTGGTCCTGGTGTGTGTACACCAGCTATCATTCATCCACAGATAGCTTTTGGGTGATCTCTCCCTATGGCTCTTTGGCATAGTGCTGGGTGGATATCCATGCCATCTTTATTTGTCTGGGCAATGTCATGTGCCACCTAACAACCCTCTCGTCAAGGGCAGATGAGGCTCCCACAGCATGAGAGCACCTTGTGGTGTCATAGCCATGCTTGTTTGTGTAGGAGTGCTCTGCAATGTTTGCACAAGATACATTGCAGGGTTGTTCAGCAGGTGTGGCTGTGTTACTTTCCATACTTTGGTTAATGTATCTAGGAGTGGAACTACTACATATTGTGGTAACTGTATATTAGACATTTTGAGCCACAGCCAGACTGTCTCATAATCCCTGCCACATTTTACATGCTAACATAAATGTTAATGGAAATACTAACATATTCACACCCTGCTCATACTAGTTATTGTAAGTCTGTCACAAGCAGAGCCTCCGTGGGTGTGAAGTATACCTCTCTCATTGTGTGTTGTTTTATTTCTTTCTCTCTAACTGGCCATGTGGTCATCGGTAGTGTAGAAAACTTCTGTGCAAAAAAGTTTTTGTTTACTTTGTAATTTTATACTTTTTTCAAACTTGAAAAGTTCAATGTATAATATTGGTCATGGCCCTGATCAACTAAGTGTTTTGTAAATGTTTCCCCATTCTGTATGATGTCTTAATGTTTTTTCAGTGTTCAATTTATCGATATTACCTACAGGCATCATGATATACGGTAGATCTCTCTGTTGTTAGTCCTCCTGTATAAGTGAAATTTTGTGTGCTTTGTCAAGGCCTACCCCATTCCCCACAACATGGTTACCAGAGCCACATTTTATTGTTTGGAAGAGCTCTAGTTTTAAAAATCCACATGTGTGTTAGCTTGCATGGTGTTTGTCTTTCTAGGTCGGCCTCTTTCTCTTAATATAATATCATACAGGTTCATCCAATGTTGTAGCTAATGATAGGAGTCCCTCCTTTTTAAGCATGAGTAGCATTCCAAATTGAATACACACCACATTTCCTTATCTATTCATTCGATGCTAGACACTGAGGTTGATTCTGTATTTTGAGCATTGTGGATAATGCTGCTGTGCTTGGCAAAATGATTTTAGATGATTTGGATTTAGAATTGCTGGATCATATGCTAGTTCTATATATTTTTTGTTTGTTTTGGGGGGATCTCAATACCACTTTCCATAATGGATAAATAATTTACATTTTCATGAGCAGTGTGCCAGGGTGCCCCTTTATCCACATCCTCAGGGCACTAGTTGTCTTTTATGTTAGTAGCCATTTTAACATGAGTGAGGGGTCATCTCCTCGTGGTTTGAATTGGCATTATCCTGATGGTTAAGATGATGAGCATTTTTGTATACTTATTAACTATTTTATGCCTTTTTTTGAGAAGTGTCTATTCAGGTTCTTTGCCCTTTTTTTGTTTGCTTGGTTTTTTGTTTGTTTTTGTACGAGGAATTGAAACTTGGTGGGGGACTTCACAACTAAGCCACATCCCCAGCCCTTTTTAATCTTTTTTTTTTTTTTTTTGAGACAGGATCTCACTGAATTGCTGAAGGCCTTGCTAATTTGCTGAGGCAGGCCTTGAACTTGGAACCTTCTGCCTCAGCCTCCACAGCTGCTGGGATTACAGGCATGTACCATCACTCCCAGTTTTCTTTGCCAACTTTTAATCAAGTTATTTGTTTTATTACTATTGAATTATATGAGGACCCTATTTTGAATATTTCCCTCTCACCTATTGTATGGTTTCCAAATATATTATCTTAATTTTAAGTAGTGTCCTCACTCTGGAGATTATTTCTTTTGCTTTGGGGAAGGTATTTAGTGTGATACAACCTCATTGTTCTATGTTTGCTCTGCTGCCTGTGCTTTGAGGTTTATTTCAAGACAATTGTTGCCCAAGCAAATATCATGGAGCTTTCTCTTATGTTCTTTTCTAGTACTTACAAGCTTCAGGTCTTACATTTAAATTGTTAATTCATTTTAAGTCAAAGTGTGTGTGTGTGTGTGTGTGTGTGTGTGTATGTGATTTTGAGTTGGTAGAATTTTTTAGTTGATTTATGTGTATGGTTGATTTCATTTTTCTGATATCCAGTTTTGCTAGCATAATTAACTGAAGAGATTCTTTTGTGCAATGTGTGTCCATTTCAAATTGTCAAAATCAGTTGGCCATTAATTGATCCACACATCTGTGGACTTGTTTTTGGCTCTCTGTAGTTTCCCACTGTTATTTGTGTCTGATTTTATGCCACAACTGTGCTCCATTATCATGATGATGTGTTTTGAGGCATGGATTTTTTTCACTTTGATGAAGTTCAGCATAACTATTTTTTATTTTGTTACTGTGGGTTCAATGTCATGTCTGAGAAACTGTTGTAGAATCTAATGTAATGAAGGTATTTTATTCTGAGAGATTTATGATTTTCACTGTTACATTAAAAATGTTTAACCATTTTTGAGTCAATTTTTGTGTGCTGTGTGGGCTAGGAGTAAAAATTCTTCCCTCTGCACTGAACTTGTTCTTGGAAGAGGTCATTAGATAAGTCTGTGAATCACATCATTGCATCCAATAGCTACCACATATACATATTCTCAATGATACATTGAGGAGTCTCCAGGAAAGATCATATGAGCCTTAATAATATTTTAAAGGTTGGAATTATATTAAGTATCTTTTCTGAGCACAATGGTATAAAATTAGTAGAATTTTTCATACGCATTTTTTATGCTATGGTATAAAAATTAGGAGAATCTTGGGAAAACTCACAAATATGTAGTACTAACAAACATACTCTTGAACAACCAATGCATCAGGAGTAAATGAAAAAAAAAATTCCCCTTTGAATTGCTTAACAAATCTTTAGCTAGAATAAGAAAGACCAAAGTGAGAAGGCTCAAGTGAATAAAATCAGAGAGGAAAAAGGAATCATTAAACCCAAAACCAGAATGACCAAAAATCATAGAAGGCTGTCATGAATAATTATATGCCAACATATATTTTAGCCTAAAAAAAAGGATAAATTCCTAGACAAACACAACTTATCAAGATTGAATTATGGATAAAAAGATAATTTGAATAGACCAATAATTACTAAAAAGATAGATTTGGTATTTTTTAAGAAAAGACCAGGAAATGATTTGATGGCTTCACTGATCAATTCCACTAAATGCATAAAGAAGAACAAGTACCAAATCTCCTCAAACTGTTCACAATTAGATACTCAAACTATGAAATGATGAAATCGTGTAATTTATAACATTATTAATGAAACTGGAAGATTATATTTTGTGAAATAAGCCAGCCACACAAAGACAAAGGCTGCATGGTCTGATTCATATGAAGAGTCTAAAACAGTTATTCTCACAGAAATAGAGTGCAGAATAAATGGTTCCCAGAGACTGGGAAAAGTAGTGGAGAGGGTAGAGCTTGGTCAGTGGGAACAGTCAGTTAGAGAGGAGGAATAATTCCTCATGTTTTACAACACACTGAAGTGGCTACAGTTGACAATGATGTATATTTCAAAACAGCTAGAAGGGAAGACGTTGAATGTTCTCACATGCAAAGAAATGATAAATGGTTGAAGTGATGGATTTTTAATTACCTTTATTTGATCATTGCATAATGTATTCATGTGTCAAAATGTCACATTGTACCCAGTAGGTATATACAATTCTGTTAAGAGAAATGAGCCAGGTGTACACCTTACCCATGTGTGGAATCTTAATATGTCTGACTCATAGAATCACAGAGTTAAATGGTGGCTACTGGAGTTGTAAGGTGGGGAATTGGATAGATGTTAGTGAAAGGAAAAAAATTTCAGTTAGAAGAAATAACTCCATAATCTATTGTACATTATGATGTTTATAGTTAATTATAAAAATCTGAATACTTTACGAGTGGAAAATAACACACAGAATTAAGCAATTTTTTATAATTTTTATTAGTTCTTTTTAATTATACATAATATTGGGATTCATTTTGACATAAAAACATGGAATATAATTTGTTCTAATTCAATCTCCAGTATTTCCCTTTCACTCTTCTCCTCTCTCCCCCATTCCCTTTCCTCTACTGATATATCTGGAGCAAATATCTGTAGATATTTACATACAGCAAATAGCTGTATCTAAAACATACAGCTCATAAAGAAGCTGTGGAAAGGGATGAGCAGATTCTGCTGTGTTGCCAAAAGTCAAGCCTGGGAAACATTCCTTGCCAAAAGGTGAGGATATTACCAGCCTTGACTCTGGGATCTGACTAATAGTTATCAGCTGTTCCAGACAATGGGCTTCCTGGGTGCAGCAGGATAATAGCAGGATGTTCCTAGCACTGCAACAGTAGGATAGTGGCAAAAAATGTTTCTAGTTCTGTAACTTCTTAGTGCACACACACACACACACACACAAAGCTTCTTGATAACTCGCAAGCCTTGAATAATTTATAATACCCTTATAGTTTAACTCCCTGATCATGAGACCTGATATAATAGACTTGAGGAGTTAGTTCTGGGTCATTCTTCCTCCTTCAGAGTGCAATGTCCCACCTGGCCCTAGCTTTACTTGAAAATATCTCTGTGTTTTCATTGTCTCTGTGTTTTTCTCCATCTCCTGTCACCTCTACTTGAGATCTTTTGTTGATGCTGCATGGGTTGCAACAAGGAGCATGCATCCAAAATATATACAAGTCAAAAACAGAAATACAAACTGTGCAATTACAAAACAGTAAAGGGTTGAAAAGATAGTTCTCCACTGAAAGTCTATGAATTGCTACATATTGTAAACAATCTCATGAAAAGATGCTCAATTAGTTGTAGGGAAGTGAAAATCAAATGATATATCACTTCATATCCACTGGAAGGCTATATTTAAAAAATGGAAAATGTCAAATATTAGCAATAATGTGAAGACATTATCATCTGATACCCTGCAATAAATGTGAAATATGCCAGCCACTAAGAAACACAATGAGGTGATTTCTCAGAAATTTACAGATATAATCATCATATAGCCCAGTAATTTCACCCCTAGGTAAATCCTCTAAATGATTGAAAACAAATGCTTAAATAAACATCAATGCATGTTAATGGCAGCATTATTCATAATATGCAAAAGATGGAAATCGCCCAAGTATTCACCAGTGGTTGAATACTTCTGTGTATAATATAGTAGATTACTATGATAAAGAAGGAAGGAATCAAATGAACATTGACCAATGCAATAATTAGAAAGAAGGAAAGATGAAAAAAGAAAGGAAGGGAGGAAGAGAGGATAACAGAGTATATAGCCATATCTCAGACTCACCCTGGGCATTATATCAATGTGAGCCAAATGATCAAACTCTCTTTCAAAGATAGTTTTCAGCTTCCAAGTTGAGAATCTAGTCAATGTCTTATAAAATGTAGTGTCCAAGTTAGAAGTGTGAGCTCAGTGTCCGTTTGCAAGGTTATAGTCCATCTTAATCTCAGTATCTTCTGAGAATGGAGTGAATGACAGAAAATATCTCAGAGAAATGTTTTCAAGGTTTCAAACATCATACATCTACAAGCAATAAGCACAGTCTTTCTATGGCAATCAATTTGCCTTTACTACTGTAGGATTGTCATTCTATTTCATCCAGTGAAAATGAGAAAACAATCAAGTTAAGGAGAACAGCATTAACATTAACAGCTAATTTTTCAGTTATATTTTATTTTAATGGGCACATAGTAAGTATATACATTTATGGGGAGAATTGTGATCTTTTCTATATTTTATTGAAGCATTGTCATAATGGTGAGATTCATTGTTACGTATTTGTACATACACAGAGTATAGCAATATAACTTGGCCAATATCATTCCCCAGGATTTCTCTTTTCCCTCCTGTCTTCTGTCCCCTGGGTCCCTTTCCTCAGAATTAAAGTCATCATACTTCAGTGATACATGGCTGTTTATAGCAGCCTAACACACAATAGACAAATTATGGAACCAGTCTATGTGTCCATCAATGGATCAATGGATAAAGAAAATGAGATATTTAGGGACAATAGAGTTTTATTGAGCCATAAAGAAGAATGAAATCATGTCATTTGCAGGAAAAATGGGTGGAACTTGAGAAATTTATGTTAAGGGAAATAAGTTACACTCAGAAATTCAAGGGCTGAAGGTTTTCCCTCATCTATGGAAGCTAAAGGTTAAAAAAAAAAGGAAAAGAAAGATTGGGGGAATTTCATGAAAACGGAAGAGAGAACAAGGTGATGTTTTTATACATGCATACATTGTGGGATGATCAAACAAGGATAATATCCTTTACCTTAATATTTATCATTTCTTTGTAGTGATATCACTTATGTCATTAAGAAGATAAATTTTGAGTAATCCATGTCTGCACATAATATGATAAGTGCTTTAAACATCAAGGTAGAAATACTAGGATTAGTTGTAACAAACTGATAAAAGATGAAACTTTAAGGACTAAATATAAGTAAGAAATATCCAAAAGGAATTACTTACAGTTGTTGAGGAGAAACAAAACAAAATCATATATACAAGTGTCACTCTCAATTGCCTCTGAATAAAAAAATGAAGCATGTGTCTTAGGAAAGAAAAAGATCTAAGATGTTGAAACTCAGCATTTGCCTTAGGAGCATGATGTCCACTTTGCACCGAGGTCACTGTTCTATTAATGACAAGAGGCTGCTCTGCTGAGGAGTCTCCCCAGGGCCCCCTTCACATCCTTGTTCCTCAGGCTGTAGATGAAGGGGTTCAGCATGGGGGTGACCACAGTGTACATCACTGAGGCAATTGTGCTTCCTTGGGAAGATTGGGTCAGAATAAAGCTGAGGTATTCCACAAGACTTGTCCCATAGTACAAGGAGACCACACAGAGGTGAGACCCACAGGTGGAAAAGGCTTTATACTTACTCCCATTGGAAGACATCCTCATTAAAGAGGAGACAATCTGAGAATAAGAGTAGAGGATCCCAGTGACAGGAAACACACCCAGCAGGGCAGTTGCTACATACAGGATGATCAGGATGATGTTGTTGATGTGGGTATCAGAGCTGGACACCTTGAGAAGGGAAGGCAGGTCACAGAAGAAATTTGGGATTTCTGTGTGTACAGAGAAGGTCAAACACATTATCAGTAAAAGATGAAGCAGAGAGACCCAGAAAATGATGAACCAAGATGTCAGAACCAAGAGGACACACAGCCTGGGGTTCATGATGACCGTATAGTTCAGGGGGTGGCAGATGGCCACAAAGTGGTCATAGGCCATCACGGTAGGAAGGAATTTATCCATACCAGCAAAAATCATAAAAAAATACACCCGAGTAAGGCAGCCTGTATAAGAGATGTCTTTACTGTGTGGCTGGATGTTCACCAGCATCTTAGGGACCATAGTGGAGGTGAAACAGATGTCCACAAATGACAGGTTGAAGAGGAAGAAGTACATGGGGGTGTGGAGGTAGGAGTCAGAGCTGACAGCCAGGATGATGAGCAGCTTCCCAAGCACTGTGACCAGGTACATTAGCAGGAACAGTCCAAAGAGAAGGGGCTGCAGGTCTGGGTCCTCCGAGAGGCCCAGGAGGAGGAACTGTGATATTCCTGTGTGGTTCTCTGCTTCCATGTCATTCATATATCTGCTGCAGATGGGGCAAGAGCAGAGCTCCAGGAACACCCAGGTGGCAGTTGTCACTTTACCTTTTCACCCTTGGATGGAGTACCTTTATCCCTGTTGATTCCCTGCCAAAGACAATGATCCATTCAAGTAATGGGCAATACATTTCCATTTTAAGTGTGTATAGTTATTCCCATTTTCATTACTTTAACATGAATCTCTCTTTTATCATTAGGATACTACTTTGGGTTTGAGAGGAGGGTATGTGCAACATCTCTGTGCGAGAGCAGGAGGAGAAGATAGAGCATGTGTGGTCCAAGGCAGAGCCTGCTTCCATCTTCCTGAGTCCCCATCATATTGGTAAATTTGGGATCATTTGTGGCCCTCTGGTTTCACAGTTTGGGCTTATCACATGTTTTTCCAGGGACTTACCTGGTGTCTGTCACATTTTAGGTGCTGGGCAAATACAAGGGTTGGGTGTATAATAAATGTGAGGACCAACATCTCAACCTTATCATCAAAAGAATCTCCTGGCTTGCCACCTTCCCACGTATAGACAAAAACTAGTAAAATTAAATAAGTGCCTTTATATGTCTTTTTAAGATCTGGGATGGAGCTCAGGGGTAGAGCTCTTACCCCACATGTGAAAGCCCTGGGTCCAATTTCTAGCACCACACAACATAGACACAAAAAGTATAGCACACCATGAGCAATTGACATCAGTTCTAGAAATGGAAGCCAGTTTGACATCGGGTGTTTGTAACACGATTAACCACAGAAACAGGACAATGAAGATACATTTAACCATAAGAACAAAAGAAAAGATGAATTTGGGAAAATTTAATATCCACTACTGTGTTTAGATGCCAGGGATGAGGCTGTCAGCAAACAAGGAAATCAAGGATACTTTTCTAACCCAATAAAGAATGTTTGTTTGTGAACCACAGGCAGCAGGAGAGCTTGTATTAAAACACTAGAGTATTTGTGTTAAATTCATGAACATGACAAGAGATTTAAATCATTTGCTATTTTCCTGAACATTTAAAGGGAATGGTAATATGAAGAAAGTAAATTAGATCGAGGATTGAACCTCAGAAATAACTGTTGTTTGTAGATGTTATCGTAGGCAGGAAGGTGAAATGATAACAACAATAATGAAGTAAGGGCTATGAGCAAATGGAATCTTTCAGGAAAAATAGAAATATAACAAAAGTTCAAATTTAAAACAAAACATTACCTCATGCATAATAGATGTTTGATGAGAAGATAACAAATAAATAACTGGGTGCAGGAAATCTGACAGGAGCCTACAATTTCTAGTAGAGTGGAGAAGAGTTGAAAACTCTCCAGAGAATAATTCTCAAGAGAGAAATGCTCTAGATTCCAAAGAGGAGAGAAGGAAACTGAATAAAAGCTGAGAAAGAGAGGTGTGGAAGCAAAGCTTCTCTGAGGCACACCAGCTCTCTCCGATGGTTGTCACTGACGCTGTCTCCTCTCCATGATCTGTCCCCAGGAAGACCACTGACTTTTCATGGAGGCTGATATCAAAGAATCAGAGGTGAGGGGCAACGGGAGCATATTTACAGTTTCCGCTGTCTCAAGGATTGAATTCCCAGAGCTCCTCATTAATTAAATTATGTTATAGTCCTACATCTCTTCCAACAATCCATGTCCCTCTGTGTGAAGAGAAGATAGTAGAATGGAACGTTTCCATAAAATTTGTGTTTGCATAGGCATCAGTAGAGGGAGATGAATATAATTCCTTCAAGTAGAAACTCTTTTCTCTTTGATTTGATTGAAAAGCCACAAGGTAATCTACTAAGGAAAGTTTAATGCCTAAGAGGACACATCCCAAGAAGCATCCCTCTATGATATGTCTCCCTTGAAATAGCTTTGCAGATTTTATGGATCTTTTAGAGTACATGATGTTAGGAGACAAAGAGATCCTTTTTCTTTTTCCATTTTGTCTTAATTTTGCAGTTTACATATTTATTTTGTTGAATTGACAGATAAAGTGTTATATATTTGTTGCGTTCAATGTGATGTTTTGAGGTACATATACACCATGGAACTGTTAAATAATAATGTAGCATTACCTTATACAGTTACCATTTTTGTGGTGAGAACATTTAATGTGGCAGGGACCACAAAACACAGTTTGGCTATTGCTCAAAATGTTAAACACAATTACCATAATATCAAGCAATTCTATTCCTAGATGTATTAACTAAAGTATTGAAAGTATCACAGCCATGCCCTGCTGGACAACTGTCAAATGCATCTTTAGGCATATCAACGCTGTGCAAACATCAGAGTGCAGCTACACAAATGAGTGTGACAATGACACCCAAAGTGCAATAATGTTCTGGGAGCATTATATGCACAGTCTGCCATAGACTGGAGATCTGTGCCCATACTAATAAACATGTGAAAATATCCACACAGGAAGCCAGAGTCATAACTGACAGGAAGATGAGCAGGTTCCCAAGCAGCGTGACCAGGTACATGGACAGGGAGAGTCCAAAGCAAAAGGGCCATAGTTGTGCATCATCAAAGAGGCCCAGGGGGACAAATTCCAATAGTCCTGTGTGGTTTTCTGCTTCCAAGTCACTCATTTTTCTGCTTAAGAAAAAGACACATGCTGAGTTCAAAACACAGCATGCAGGCTACTCCAGAAGTGACCCCTCTATAATATCATGCTTGTATGGACGTCCTTCACTCTCCAGGAGAGCTTCTCATAACACTGATTCACCGAGACAAGGGGTAGTCTGTGTCCATTTTAAATGTGAATCACTTACCAGCATTTAAAACAATTATCAATAAGTCTCATCATCTCCTCACTGGTTTTATTCCCCTAACTATGTGAATTTTTCAAAGCAAACAAATTTGATATGCCTTTTTATATAGTGAGATTTCAATAAACAACTTACCTACTGTTAATGCTCTTATTGTACTCCTTTTATGTGATAATTATGTTAGACATATGCAGCTACAAATTATAGCATGAGAGTATGAGTTAGAAATTGAGTCCTTGAGTCAGACTTCCTAGAACAAAATTTTGGTTCACCCATTTTTCATCTGTGTGACTTTTAAGAATTTATTTCAACTCTCTTTGACACAAACACTCAACTCTACAGTAGGAATATTAAATATTCTCTAAAAAGAGGATTGAACAGCAAAATCAGATGAGAAGGTGCTGGTACTTTTCCTAATGAATTTCCTGTGACATAATCATAGATGTGAGGTTTTACTCATAGCATCTCAACAAATCTGTCCTCAAGGCTCTCATTTATCAATTTCCCTTTTAGGCTCTGGCAGCCACCAAGGCCAGCATTCTGAGGATTCGGATGATCACAAATATAGCAGGTAAGTTACCTCTGCTGACTGAATGCAGCACTTCTAAGTAATGGTAATCCCCGAGGCTGCTTCTTTCAGAGAATTCCTGCTCTGTGAGTTCTTCCTAGAAGAGTAAAAAGCATGTAGAGTACACAGGTAAAAGGAGGAAACAGAAGGTCACTGCCATTAAAATCAAATTCAAGGATAGGTGAGAGTGTTCAGGTGACCTTGCTCTCTAGTGGGGAGGGAGTGCACAGAACAGCAGAGCTCGTGGGCAACACCCAACAGATGCATTGGGATAAGATATTAAAAAAAAAAAAAGATATTCAGGGTTACTGAAGCCGAGTCACCCTAGAAAAATCTAAAGCAAATTTAATTCTCACAGATCAATGTTTACATTCCACTCAATAGACAAAGGGCGGTTATTGTGAGTGCCTGAGAGTGCTAATTGGGTTGAGGGACTCACATGGGTCCTGTCACCTTGTGGGTGATAAAGAAATAAAACCACAGTTTCCATGTGTAACAACAGTTGAGGCTAAAAAATCAACTATATTGCAAAAAGAATCCTCAAGAATTTCACCTGCCTATGTATGTAAACAACATTGGGTTTTAAGGATAATTTTCAGACCTTAGTAATGATTTTAAAAAGCAAACTGATAACTAACAGTTAATATCAGTAGTAGGAAGGAAAGCCCAGTCACATAAGAATGTTGGTTAACATAATTCACCAGAAAAAATGGGAAATTAATATAAATTATAATCATAATAAAAATGCAGTTAAAAAGAATATAACTGTCATCACTGAGATGAGGGCCAGGGATGATCCTGTCAGTAAACAAAGAAACCAAGGGCCATTTCCTAACCCAATAGACAGAAGTTATTTTCCAACTCCAATCAAGAGGACCAGCTTCATTAAACACTGGAGCAGTTGTGTTAGGTTTTTGGACATGACAATACATTCTCCTCCAAGTTCAAATTTTCCAGAGTATTTCAAGGGACTGTTAACACAAGAAGCCGAACTTGAAGTCAGTGTCAAATGGCAGAAATAATACATTATTGGTAGGTGCTGTTATGGACATGGAGATGAAATGACAACCACCTCAGTATGGAGTTACAGGAAGGACGATCAGTAAAACAAATCTGAGCGTAAAAATATGGAATAGATCAGAAGAATCCAATTTAATTAGAAAGAAAACAAACAATGCCTTCTGCATGATAGATCTCTGGGGTACAATCAAGAATTAAACAGTTAGACTCAGGAAACCTGACAGGAGACCACAGATTATGGGAAAGAGTGGAGAAGAACTGGAGACTCTCCAGAATCTAGCTCTGATGGGAAAGATGCTCTAGATTCTAAAGAGAAGGAGACAGAACATAAACTGGGAGAGAGGTGTCAATGAAAGCTAAAGCTCCTTCAAGTTACAGGGACTACAGATTCAAAAACTAAGTAAAACTGGGTCATTTCTAGAGTGTTCCTCATAAAGGCAGTGCTCAGTGCCCACATCCTTCTCTCCTTCTGACTCTACCAGCCTCCCTGGGGCACACCAATTCTCTCAGATGGCTGTCCCTGAATCTTTCCTTCTGTCCCAAGAAAGACCACTTGGGTTTTGACTGAGGCTGGATCAGAGAATTGTAGCTGAGGAGCATCAGGGGCAGGTTTAAACTTTGGGCATCTCAAGTGCTGAATTCTCAGAACTCATGATTAAATAAATTGTGCTATTGTCTTTCTGGTCTCTAAACATTTAAGCTCCCTTGGGATAAAAAGAGGATAGCAGAATGAAAAATTTTCTTTTGATTACTTTTCTATTAAGGAAGCACTGGGATGAGATAGCTTTATTTTCTCTAAGGAGTAACTGTTTCCCCTTCTGGTTTGTATTGAAGGTCACCAGATGTTCTGAAAGGGAAGTCTCATGTCCAAAGGAGCACATCCCAGTGTTAGGTGGGAGATAAGGGTTGGGAAGAGACCACCCACTTAGGGCTCTGGGTTCCTCCCAGGGCCCTCACAACACCCCACCTCAAGCTCCTTCCTATGAGGGGACACTGGATCATCTTGTGGTTCAAAGAAGGAAGCTAGACTACCACCAGGGAAATTTGGGACTATGAAGGGAAAGTCCCCAATCTTGGAGATACACAGTAGACCAAGTTCTCAAATTTAGTGAACTTGTTGCTAGTTAACATATCATTAGCATTGCAGATTGATTCTCCCTGTGCATTTGCTGGGGGCGGGGGGGAGAAACTTATGTATGAGCAGCAGAAAAGAAATTATATAGAATTCAGCTGTCAATCAAGATGCCAGTCAACCCCAGATCCACCAGGGGAGAAGGGGGAGAACCAGCACAGCCCAACAAAAGCCAGCTCCACTGTGTGGCCTGGGCCTGGAGTTACCTGGCAGCTCAGCCCCCAGCTCTCCCAGAGTGTTCTCCTTTGCTCTCAGGAACCCCTGTCTCCCTGCCAACCTCTCGCACTTCACTCAATTCTTTGCTCACATCAAGAAGCTGGAACCTGGATCCTCTAGGGACTCCTTGTGCTGGTAGCACCAGGAACGGTCTTTCTGTGACTTGCCTCTCTTGAAACATGCACTGGAGGTTTCATGGACCATTTTGTGTGCACCATGTTGTGGAGGCAAAGAAGTCCTTTCTTGGTGATTACTTTTCCTAATTATTTTCAGATTTATTTATTTCTAAAATGATAGATTAAATTGTATATGTTTAAAGTGTGCACATATTTTTAAAATATTTATTTTTCAATTGAAGTTAGACACAAAGCTGTAATTTTATTTATTTTTTTTATTTTTATGTGGTGCTGAGGATTGAACCAGTGCCTCACACGTGTGAGGCAAGCACACTACCACGGAGGTATAGCCCCAGCCCCATAACATTTCTTTTAATTCATGCTGGAATAGTATTACATTACATATGCATGCCACGTTTTCTTCATCCCCTCATCTGTTGATGGATATTCATGTGGATTTTACAGCTTGGCTGTTGTTATTGGATCAAAACATGGTGTGAAAATACCAAAAGATACTGATTTTATTTCTTCAGGCATACACTTTGTCCTGGGATCAGTGGATCATACGGTAGTTCTATTTTTACTTTTTTGAAGGACCTTCTTATTGTTTTCTGTAGTAGTTGTAGTAATTTATAGTTGTACTAATTCATAATTTTACTAATTAATATTCCCACCCATGATATACAAGCATTTCCATTCCTCAATAATTATCTCTTATCTTTAACAATTTAATCACAACTATTCTAACATGTGAGAAACCAATACAGTGGTTTTATACAGCAAAGAAATAATACAACAAGTGGGGAAACAACCTATGGAATAGGTTTGGAGGCTATTTATTGGACAATAGGTGAATATTCAAGTTACGTGGAACATACTAATAAGAGAATAAACTTTATTAAAAATGGACAAAGGAATTGAATAGACATTTCTCAAAAGAAGGCAATAGCTAACAAGTATATGAAAAAAATGCTCATTTTCTTTCATCACCAGGGTAATTAATTTAAAATCACAATGAGCTATCACTTCTCACCTGTTAGAATTTGTCTTATTATAAACACAGAAGAAGTGATGACGAGTGTATAAGAAGAGGGATACTGCTGAACACTGTTGGAGAAAATAGAAAAAAAAGTATGGAGGTTCCCCCAAAATATTACAGTACTGCCATGTGATCTAGCAAATTCCCTACTGTGTACATATCCAAATGACCCAAATTCAGTGTTCAAAATATGTGCCCGATCCCATTATTATGATAGCATTATTCACAATAAGCAAGGTGTAGACTCAACCTAAGCATTCATCATCACAAACATACATGAACCAGGAATAAGAAGACGGAAAACCTGTCATTACCTTCCACTTGGGTGAACATGTATGACATTATGATAAGAGAAATGAGCCAGGCATAGAGGAACACATACCAGGTTAAATCTCCAATACTAAAACAAACAAACAAACCCCAAAATACCCACAAAAGTTATATTGTACATCATGATGAGTATAGTTAATATCAATAAGTTATATACTTCAAAAAAATGGAAAACCATCATACAGAATAGACAAAGCAATATTGACCAAGAAGAGTGATGCTGATCACAATACCTGATCTCAAATTATACTATAGAGTTATAGTAAGAAAAATAGTATAAAACTAGCAACAAACAGACAGAAAGACCAATGGAATAGAATAGAAGACATATATACAGGCATCTGATACTTGAGAAAGGTGTCAAAACATATGTTTAAAAGATCGCCTTTTTAATGTTCATCATTGTTAGCAGTTAGAGAAATACAAATCAAAACCACTCTAAGATTTCATCTCACTCCAGTCAGAACAGTAACTATTATGCATACAAACAACAGTAAGTGTTGGAAAGGATGTGGGGAAAAGGACACTCATACACAGCTGGTGGACTGCAAACTGGTACAGCCAATATGGAAAGCAGTATGGAGATTTCTTGGAAAATTAGGAATAGAACCACCATTTGACCCAGCTATCCCTCCCTAGGTCTATACACAAAAGACTTAAAAACAGCATACTACAGGGACACAGCCACATCAATGTTTATAGCAGCACAGTTCACAATAGCTAAACTGTGGGACCAACCTAGATGCCCTTCAGTAGATGAATGGATAAAAACAATGCGGCATGTATACACAATGGAATATTACCCAGCAATAAAAGAGAATAAAATCATGGCATTTTCAGGTAGATGGGTGGAGTTAGAGAAGATAATGCTAAGTGAAGTTAGCCAATCTCAAATAACCAAATGCCAAATGTTTTTTTCTGATATAAGGAGGTAGAATCATAGTGGCATAAGGAGAGGGAGCATGGGAGGAATAGATGAACTCTAGGCAGAGGGGTTGGAGGGGAAGGGTGGGGGAATGGGGTTAGAAATGATGGTGGAAAGTGATGATCATTATTGTCCAAAGAACATGTTTGAAGACATGAATTAGTAGGAATATACTTTGCATACAACCAGAGATATGAAAAATTGTGCTCTATATGTGTAATAAGAATTGTAATGCATTCTGCTATCATATATAAATTTTTAAAAAGATAGCCTTTTAAAAATATGGTGCTAGGAACTTGGATATGCATATTCAGAAGAATGGAACCAGATCCCTGTCTTTCCCCTTGCATAAAAGTCACATCAAAGTAACAAAAGACCTAGGAATTAGACCAGAAACTCTGCAACTACTAGAAGAAAACATAGGGTCAACATTCCAACATAATGCCACAGGCATTCACTGTACCAGGCAAGACCCCTAAAACCCAAGAAATAAAACTAGGAATGATTAAGTGGAATGGCATCAAGTTAAAAAGTTTTTTGCTCAGCCAAGGAAACAATTAGGACTGTGAAGAAAGAGCCTACATAGAGGATAAACTCTTTGCCAGGTATTTCTCTGACTAGGGATTGATAACTAGAATATATAAAAAATTCAAACAACTTAACACCAAAAAATACACCATAAACTAATTAAAATGGGCAAAAGAACAGACACATCATAAGATAAAAAAGACAAATGACCAAAAAATGTGTGCAAAAATGTTCAATATCCCTAGCAGTCAGGAAAATACAAATAAAAACTACACAGATTGCATGTCATTCCAGTTAGAATGGTAATCACCCAAAACATAAATAATAACAAAGGATGGCAAAGATTTGTAGAAAAAGTACACTCACACATTGGTGGTGGGGCTGGAAATTAGTACAGCCACTCTGGAAAGCAGTATAGAGATTCCTCACACAACTGGGAATGAAACAACATACCCAGCTGTTCCAATCTTTGGCATATATCTCAAAGATCCTAAAATCAGCAAACTATAGGGACACAGCTACATCAGTGTTTAGAGCATCACAATTCACAATAACCAAGTTATGGAGCCAGTCCGGGTAGCTACCCACAGATGGGTGGATAAAGAAATTGCAGTATACATACACAATGGCATTCTAATCAGCCCTAAAGAATAATGAAATTATGACATTTGTTGGTAAGTGGATGGAAATGGAGAACATCGTGGTAAGTAAAGTAAGCCAAACTCAGACCATCAATGTTGAATGCTTTCTTTCATATGTGGAATTTAGAATACAATAAAGAAAAAAAGGGGGATCCCATAAAAATAGAAAGATAAGTGGAGTAGAGGAAGGGCTTTGAGAGGGAGAGAGAAGGATGGAAAAAGGGAGAAAGTGGAATAAAATTGACTATGTTATGCTGTGTGTGTGTGTATACATATGTGAGTGTATATATATATATATATATATATATATATATATATATATATATATGTGAATACATCACAGTGAATTCCACCTTTATGTGTATCTATGAAGCACCAATTCAGAAAACAATGAATAAAGAGAATAAAGACCAGGAGTAGAGGAAGGGGAAGAGGGAGAGGGGGGAGGGGAGGGAAAAGGAAGTACTGGGAACTGAATGGGAGATATTTATATTCCATGCTTGTATGTCAGAATAAAATATAGTTATGATGTGTAACTATAATACTCTAATAAAAAAACATTAAACATACAAAAGAATTTTATTTGGAAATACTAAAATCAGTTACCATTTGTTGAGTTATTACCAAAGGCTAGGCAATATTCTATACCTATAATATATATGCCCTTATTTCTCATCAAATCTCCTGTTTAAGTTTTGTTTAGTTCCTCTCAACAGTGTTTATAGTTTTTTTTTTTTTAAATTGCAGTAGAAAACATGATACAATACAATTTTCTGTGCAACATATTGTAAAAATATTATATGGATCATGAATATTGATATTTGTACTCAAAAACCCATTATTTTTGTCTGGTTTTATTTATCATATATCAAAAGATGGATATTGAAATTCCCCCAAAAACAATGGGGAAAATTATAAAACACTTATCCAGATAAAGTGTCCAGAAAAAAAATCATAGGTCAGAAACACAAGCACAAACTATATAATTACCAAATGAAAAGACTTGAAAAGAAGTTTTTCCACTGACAATATTTAAACTTCCAACAAACTTCTAGAGAGATGCTAATACATCACAGGGAAATGGAAATTAAAGGTAGAATGAGACAGCACTTTAGAACACATTGGGAGCTATTTGGTTTATAGGATGAAAATAACAGGTGTGGGCAAGGATATGATGAAATCTGGATCTTTAAATGTTAGAATATAAAATGTACCAGGTAATATTAAAAATAGTTTGAGAATGCCTCAAAAAGTTAAATACCCAATTATCATGTGACCCCATGGTCCTACTTGTGTATATATATATATAGGCCAAATTATTTAAAAACAATATTGTCGTGTGTTGCTTAACTTAACAATGAGGGTAGATCTGAGAAAGACATTATAAGGACATTTATTTTTTGTACAAACATCAGGTGTTCTCACAAAAACTCAGATGGATACAAAACTTTGGGGTAATATCATGCAATGGGACCACCGTCATACAAATATGGGGTCTGTCATTATCTGAAATGTCATTATGCAGCACTTACCTGTATTCAAACAAAAATGTGTGCGTGCTATCCACGGGATCCCTATTGTTAAGAACTGAACCAAGGAAGTTACCCCAATGGTCATCATTGGATACATGGATAAACAATTTGTGGTGCATACTTACACTGAAATATTAGTCATGAAAAGGAAGAAGAGAAAATTAACATTAATCAGTAAAACAGCCAAAAGGAATGAAGAAAGGAAGCAATGTGGGAAGGAAGGAAATATGGAAGAAGGGGGAGAAAACGGGGTATCACAAAGAATGAAGCAATGTCTCAGTGTTCTCCTAGGCATTTTATCATCATGATTCATAGGACCAAGCCAGCTTTCAAAGATTCCCAGATTCCAGGTTCCTTGTCCAAAATCTAATCACTGTTGTTACAAAAGGTAGCACAACAATATCAGAAGTCTGTACTCAGTTTCAGGGTCCCATAATACCCCATTCTAATCCAAGTCTCTTTCATTCAGAAACTATGTGAAAGACAGAAAATGTCTCAAAGAAATCTTTTCAGAATGAATAAAGTCACACAAGTCAAGTGACAACCACAGTCGTGAAATGATAATCATTTTCCTTTGACTTGTATGACTTCATACCAGTTCCTTCAGGAAGAAGAGGTTAAGCACTTTAAGGTAAAGAAGCTTCACATTCAACAGGAAAATGTGGGTGCAATGAGTGTCGGCATGTGCCATGATAAGGGCTTTAAATATCAGATTAGAATGCTCAGGACAAAAACTGACCCAAGTAGAAGGCATCTTTAGATTAAGAACCCCATAGATTAAAGACATCTGGGGGGAGAAAACTTACAAAGGATGTACTGATGAAGTGGTTGAGGAGAAACCAATACAAACTCTTATACAAGCAAAGTCAAAGGTGTTTCTGGAATGGAAATAGGAAGAAGCGTGTTTTTCAGGGGAGAAAAGAGTCATGCTATGTAAACTCACAGCCTTTGCCTCAGAGACCCAAGCATCCACATAGTTCTGAGATCAATGTCCCTCAAGGACCAGAGGTTGCTCTGCTGAGGAGTCTCCCCAGGGCCCCCTTCACATCCTTGTTCCTCAGGCTGTAGATGAAGGGGTTCAGCATGGGGGTGACCACAGTGTACATCACTGAAATGACTGTGTTCTTGTTGGAAGAATGGGTCACAGCAGAACTGAGGTAAACCCCAAGTGCTGTTCCATAGAACAAGGAGACCACACAGAGGTGGGACCCACAGGTGGAAAATGCCTTAGACTTGCTCACAGAGGAGGACATCTTCATTAAGGAGGAGACAATCTGAGAGTAGGAGAAGAGGATCCCAGTGACGGGAAACACGCAGAGGAGTGCTGTTGCTACAAGCAAGACGATGTTATTGATGAGGGTATCAGAACTGGCCACCTTGAGAACCTGTGCTAATTCACAGAAGAAATGTGGGATTTCAGTGCCTACAGAGAAGCTCAGCCTCTTCATCAGTAGAATGTGAAGCAGGGAACTGCAGAAGATGATGAGCCAACACGTCAGAACCAGGAGGACACAGAAGTGAGAGTTCATGATGATCATGTAATTCAGGGGGTGGCAGATGGCCACAAAGCGGTCATAGGCCATCACGGTCAGTAGGAAATTATCCATTCCAGCAAAAAACATAAAAAAATACACCTGAGTGAGGCACTCTGTGTAAGAGATGTCTTTCCTCTGTGCCTGGATGTTCACCAGCATCTTAGGAACCGTGGTGGAGGTGAAACAGATGTCCACAAAGGACAGGTTGGAGAGGAAGAAGTACATGGGGGTGTAGAGGTGGGAGTCACAGAAGATGGCCAGGATGATGAGCAGGTTCCCAAGCACTGTGACCAGGTACATGGACAGGAAGATGCCAAACAGGATAGGCTGCAGGTCTGGATCCTCTGACAGTCCCAGGAGGAGGAACTGTGATAGGACTGTGTGGTTCTCCACTTCCATGAAGCTGTCTATTCTCCTTGAGAAATCAACAAAAGTTAAAAACAAACAAGCAAAGTTAAAAAGTCAATCAAATAAAAACAATACAACTGGATATCAAGTAATCCTCCCTTCACAATGTCACCCTCAGGTGGACGTCCTTTGGCATGCCTGATTCCTTCCCATAATGATTCATGTGGCTAAATGGTAACTCACTTCACTTTTGCATGTCTATAACAATCCAGACTTTCTTTAATTCAGCAGAAATCTCTCATTTTATGTCTACTCACCTGTTTTAATTCCCTTTTTAAAATTTAAAATGAAATAACTTAAAATGAGATAATTTTGTTTTGTTATGACCCATCCAGAATATTTGAACAAATTTCATATTTTCCTTGATGATCCCCATGTTTCCTTAATTGAAATAGCTCTATAATAATAATAAAGCATGGACTTAGAAGTAATAACAACATTTATTCTATGACTTAGTAATTCCTAATAGTGTGATTGCTAAGTCACTACCTATTTTAAACTAAAGATACTATTATTATTATTATTATTATTATTTCTTGTTTTTAAATTAAAAAATTCCTATTCAGTGGAATTCAGAATAAGTGATACCTGTTGTTATTATTTTTATTATTCTACTTTATGATAATTTTTTTTGTATAAGTAGCTCTCTCAACAAGCAGAATAGAGCTTGATCTGCAAAATTCTTGAGTTCTTGAGTCGGACTTCCTGAAGTAGATTTTTGCCTATCCATCTTATTATGTATGACCTTGAGAAAGTCATCTAAATTCTATTAGTTATGAATGCTTCATCTCTCCAGTAGTAGTAGTAAATATTTCCTACAAGATAGGACCAATAAAGAAATGTAATGACATGATGATATAATTGTTCTATTGTGGTTCCTGAGACATTTGATGAATACTTAAATGTGAACTTCTATTCTTAACATCACAATACATTTTTCCTGTATGGATATCATTTAGCAACATCCCCTTAAGTCAGGCAGCAATCAGGATGAAATGATGATCATCATAAATACAACAAACCTGCCAGGCACAGTGGCACACACCTGTCATGCCAGTGGCTCAGGCAGCTGAGGCAGGAGGATCACAGGTTCGAAGCCAGCCCCAGCAGCTTAGCAAGGCCCTGAGCAGCTTAGTAAGACCCTTTCTCAAAATAAATAATAAGAAGGGCTGGAGGTGTGGCTCAGTGGTTAAGTGTCCCTGAAAACAAAAATAAATAAATAAATAAATTAAAATGCAACAAAATTTAAAAAATAAAATTACACACCCAAAAAATATAATAGTTATTACCTTAGGATCACTGTACAGCATTCCTAATTAATGAAGATCCTCATGGCTCCTACTTTCAGAGAATGCCTGTCTGGCGAACTCTTCCAACATGAGGAATAAGAATGTGGACCACATAGATAGGAGGAGAAAATAATACTCAATTAAA